>NC_063260.1:24424280-24727311 GCF_019578655.1 Ricinus communis | reverse complement strand
CTAAGTCTTCTTCTCCGTCGGCTTCAAAGTTTTTGCCTAGAAGCTTTTCACGGAAGCTATTCAAGAAAAGCTTCTGGAGAAAAGTTGAACCTAAAGAAAGAGGAGGCGGCGGCCAGATCACACGGTCAAGATTGTTCCATGAATTCCTCATAGAAGGAGATAATACAAAGTCCAACATTAATCACGACGCAAATCAACAGCATTTAACAAGTTCAAGCGGTAACTGCAACAGTAACAGTTGGAGCGAGAACGAATTTAGCGGTAATTCAAAGAGTTACTGCAGCCGAAACACCGCCGTTAGAGAAAGTGCAAAAGATTCACCAATAAAGAAACTAGTCAGCGATGGAGTAGGCGTACCAGTCGCTAAGGTGAGTAAGAGTTTTTATTTAATACTTCGCGTGTGTAAAACTGTCGGTTGTTTGCTATTTCTAATTGGTTCATAATATTCGATTCGTTATCTTCTAAAATTCAAAAAGAAAAAAAAATTAACCGTTGAAAATAGTTGAAACATCTGGACCTGGGTTTGCATGAATTTCACGTGTGCAGTATATATTGGGAAGTGAACACGGTACGTCTAGAGTCTATGGTATTAAATACACTCGAGTTCTTCGAGGCCTACGATCCCGCTATGTATTGTTTGTTATGCGGGATCTACGGCAACAATACTCGCGGGAGTATTTAGTTTCATGGTCTACGATACATAGAATCGTTCCTACAATTATATAAGTTTTTTTTGTACTTGTTTTGAGAATGAATTGTATAATAATTCGGAGTTATCGAATATTTAATAAACAGTAAATATGGATATTATTGTGTATTTTTCTTTTGGAATTATTTTCTTATAATTCATTTATTTTTGTCGGTGACCATTTGGTGAGGTTTAGGTTAGTTAGATAAGAATTAAATAGTATAGAATTTGATTTTGGTGGGTTTGTTCTGTAAGGCATATATAAATATAACTTCCAAGTATAACTAACATTTAAAAGGAAAAGTAAGGAAAACAATAAGATTGATTAATATTTGGAGAAAAATAATAATTTAGGTGTCAAGCCTATAGTGGGTTCTCTTAGCCAACTAATCTTTGGGATTTGCTTTCTCTTTGCTGGTGGACTTTTGATCTTTGTCTACTTCTTGCTTATAATATAAAAATGCAATTTCCTTCAAGTATTGTGGACCTTATATACTTAAGTGTAAGAATCCTATATATTATTCAATTTGGAGATGAAAGAAATTAAACAAGAAATTATAAACTATTGATCTAATCTAACCTGTGTTTTCAATTAATGTTTGTTGAGGTTTCTACAAAAGGTCCATATATTTCTTTATTTTCTTCTATTAAAATATAAGATTCATGATTTGACCTATAATTTCCTAAGGATTCAATTCATATTACTTCCAGGCACAACAAAATAACAAAAAGTTGAGTTTTACACGTTTCGAAGTACAGAGCATGGATCCTAATTAAAAGGGCATGGGAAGACATTCATTAAATATGAGCTTTAGCTAGTGTTTAGTTGATGAGCCATGGTGTGGTAAAAGAATGCATAGTCGCATTAGAAGGTATGGGCTTGGGGTTTGCCTCCACACGAGGTAGAAAATGACTACACTGTCTATGATCAATTCAAACCGACCTTCTTTTTCTTTTTTTCTTTTGTGAATCTATAGATATTATCTAGTTCCATTCTCGGGTTGCTTTCAAGATATTTATTAAATCAAATCCAATCAAATACTTGAAAGTAGGAATATTGCAGGTATACTATTCAATTTTAGCCTAAGATTTGAACGGAAATTTATTGCCATCTAGTATATGTCTCTACTTATACATGAAATCAATAAATGATTAATATGTATTTATTAGTTTTAAATAAAATGTCTTAATAAGCTAATACCATAATATAAAATATTTATATATGCGTGTCATTATTTTATTAATTTTAATGTATATACGAAGTCTAAATAAAAAATTTTCCTTAGTGACATGTCGTGCCATCCAATACATGTTTAACTTCTTCTGTTGCATGCAGTGGTTTTACTTAATTAACTGGCATTTACAATTTCATGCATATTTTTCAGGAATGGGCGAATGAGGAGGACAAAGAACAATTTAGTCCGGTGTCTGTGCTGGACTGTCCGTTCCAGGACGAAGCGGAAGAAGAAGATAATGGCTGTCCTTTCCAGCGAAGGCTTGATCATGTGGAAGGTGTGTCTAAAAACTTTTCCTGAGATAAAAAGAAAACTGATAATTCAAGAATCTAAATTAACTCGTCAATGTATTGGGTTAACTTTATAACTAAACTGGATACATATGATCATATACAGGTGCTAAACAGAAACTTCTGGCAAAGATCAGATCATTTGAGAGTCTTGCTCAACTAAATCCAGTGAACCTGGAAAAGCAAATTGAATTAGCAGGGTGTGAAGACGATGAATCCATTAAATCCACAATACAAACTCGTTCTTTATCCATAGATGTTAAAGAAGAAAGAGCTCAAGAACTTCTTGAGCTTGTCAAGACGACATTACCATCATCGAATAGCCTTATATCTAATGCTGAAAGCGTATTGTTGGACTTCTTCAGAGAAAAAATTCTTGAAAATAATGCAAGTAGTAGCATGGTAAAAGGAAGCAAAGAATTCAAGCAAGAATTAGAAGCGATTCAAGATTGGCTAAATGGAAACCCGCAAGAAATGTTCTTAGGGTGGGAGGTGAAGGAAAGTAGGCATATTTATGTTAAAGAGATGGAGAAGAGTAGGAAGTGGAGAAACTTAAGTGAAGAAAAAGAAGAGTTGATCTTAGAGTTTGAGCTTGAGATTTTCACTTCCTTGGTGAATGAAGCCTTATTTGATCTTCTAAGTTAACGTCCTTGGTAGGGAATTTAGTTAGATGAAATATCTGTTAAATATTTTGATCAACTCAAGGTTGTTTTACTCATTTGAAGGCAGCTGTCGTTTTAGCTTTGAATGATTAAAGCCACCTTGAAGCAGCAGGCACTTTGAGAAAGCCTTAAATTTTTACTTCAGCAGCAGAAGCAAGATGGTGAAATTTTGAAATATTTACTACTCCCTTGTTCTAGAATAACAGAGAAATCTTAATTCTTAATTAATTAAGTTTCATTTTAGAAAACTAATATACTTGAGGCTATTTAATAGATTTTTAATTTTTGTGAAATTTAATTAATCGATACTTATTTTAGAATGAAAAGAAAAATATAAACAAGATTATAGATTTAAAAATTTAAAGATGCATATTTTGATTAAATTTTAGGACCGCTAAATCTAGTGAGATGGATTTTATCTAGCTAAAGTTTTAGTCTGGTTGCTAAACACTTAGTATCGTAGATTGAAGTCTTTTTAATAATTTTTATTCACTAACATACCTTTTACTTATCCATAAAGTCAAAAAATAATATTGCAAATTTAAAAAATATTTTCAAATATATTGACGTTCTAAATTGAATTGATTTATTCTAAATATCTAATTTCAAATAAAATTTATTTATATAAGTTTTTATTATATATGAATAATATATCTTTAAAATATATTAGAGTCTTAGATGGCGAAAACCAAGATTGAAAAGCTAAATATTTTCATCAATTAAACTTTTAAGTTCAACCTATTATCCATAGAATAGCTTAAATATTTATATATTAATGGTTAACATTTTTAATTTTTAATTAATAAAATTGTAAATTTAATTCCTATCAAATTCATATTAATAGAATTCTTCATCAATTCTATTTGAAATGAATTATATCAATAGAATCTCATTGTACTAGGTAACCTTAATGAATTACGTTAGTTTGCCTATAATATAAAAAGTATCTAGGCCCTTATCGATGTTGATTGAGAAATCAACCTCGGAGTTGAAACCCATATCCAGAAGTGAAAACTTAATCACTAAGGAATATTCTTATAATATATTGAGATTAAAGTTGATAAAGAAGTGATACAAGCTTGCCCTATTCTAATTTTTATGCCGATCCATAAATCAATTACATCAAGAGCTGACCTCGAGAGTTAGAAGTCTACTCCAATACAACTTAGTTTACCATATATATGGATGAGAACTTTTGTGGATGTCATTGTTATTTACTGAATGATAGACTCTCTCTAAAATGATAAGTCTTATCGTCTACAAGATATTGGAGAAAGACAATGTAATTATAACTCTTTAAACACTTATGTTCTTTTGGTGTAACTAAATACTAATTTGACCGTCAGAGTGATTTTTCAAGTACTACAACTGGAGCAATATTTGTTGTTGAATAGATCAAGAACAGTTCACCGGTGTAGATCGGCGTACATTTCCTGATATGTATAAGGAAGAAAATAGATTAATTACATGGAATCAAGTATGCAAGTTTATTAGTCAATTTAAGCATATGTAGCAGTTGCAATTGTTAATTTGGATGAAATATGTATCACTGAGAAGTATTCGAGATTAGCTACAGTAGACAAATTGTATAAACAAATGCTTTAAGTTTAAACCTGGAAATTTCACTCAATAGACATAGGAAACTTTGCTAGTCCCCACGTAAATAATGCAAAAAGTAGCTGATACCTGACTCAAAATATCCACTTGTACCAGGTTTAAACCCAACAACTCTATTGAGTTCCAAAGTCATTGGCCCAACTCCAAAAGGCCGCTGACACAATTATTATTTAAAGGCCGAGCCTACCAGCCCCTTTCCTCGTTTATTTGAACTAAAAGATTTTCACCAGGGAATAGTGAGAAGTTATTATGTGTATAAAGATAAAATATTTTAAATTTTTAATACATTATGTTTTACCATTAATGAATGACAAATATAGAAATTAAACTTTTATCATCTTTTATTCTTTAAATATAAAACAATCAAAATATATTTGGTGCAATGTAACAGTAGCGAAGAGTTTTTTTTTTTTTTTTTTTTCAATTTCTAGACGAATTTAATGTTTTATGTGAATACTTACAGGCTTTGTGTTGATGGGTGTTACTGGGTTTTGTTTCAACAGTCCATTTTATATACCCTTTTTGTTCAAAATCAGATATAGTGACGGCGGAGGAGATGATAGACATACTTTGTAGAAAAGAAAACAAAAGAAATTAGAAATGGTAGTGGGGACTCAGGTGGCCGCTGACGAACATTTTGTTTGACTATTTTATTTTTGGTTCAATTTATAAAAGACTGATTGTGGTGGTGTATGTGGCGGCCTTAATCAATGATTATAAAAAAATTGAGGAAATATTTATATATAAATTAAGTACACAATAGTAAGAGTCAGAAGAAAAGTAAGCAAAAATATGTGCATGGATCAAAGTTCAAAATCAAACTGAAAAGAAGACCGGTCCATGTAATTAAAATGCAGGTGTAACATACGATAACAAATAGGTGACCATCATGAATAGTGAGTGTTGCATGGTTTGTTTTCTATGAGAAATTTTTTGTGTGACTCAATTCACTATTAGCGCTATTGTTCATCTAATTATATTTTACCTTTTACTTTATGCACTTTTGGATCTTACCTTTTACTTTTTATAGAATTTAAAATATAATTCAGTTTTAGCAGTTATGTCATGTATCATATTCACACATGAAGTTTTTTTTTTTTTTTTTCTTTAGAAAAGTAATTGAATTTAGTTGAATGTAATGAATCCATTAAACGTAATCTACCTGTGTGATTCAAAAAAGGAAAATTGGACAATTGCCGGAGAGGAAATCAAGAGAGAATGCTTATATTAAGAAACTTTTGTTTTACTATGGTCATGAGAGGCTGACAGGATCCAAATATTTAAATATGTTCCTAATAATCCCTTCAATGTCAATAATCTCTAATTACTTACTTATTAAGACAATTCAACAGACTTGAAGAAATAAAATGCCCAATAAGAGAATACTTTCAGATTTGAAGCAGATAATAATACCATTTCGTTTCATTTTTATCAAATTTAATAAAAAATAAATTAACACTATTGTAGTATTTCTAGCAAATATAAGAGCTTTGATATTCAAGCATTTTCGAATGCAAAAAACATTACCCAAAATTCTTAGATTACATACTTAATAGTTGTTAACTGTAAAGTTGTATTTATTTGGACAAAATCAGAAGTTATAACATAATTTCAGTGACATTAACCATAATGTAATTCTTTTTTATCATATAATATCGGAATAAAAATAAATTTTTCAATATTAAAAAATTTACAATTCATAAATTATATAAAATTTAAAATTAAATAACTCATAATATTATTTTTTGACTGTCAAATCGTATATCATTTCATAATTAGACACTTAAGCAATAAAGTTAGAAATTGTTAAATTATAAGGACACGTTATTATTATTATTAAATATTAGGCAATATATATTAATATAAAATTTAATTCTTAAATTAATATAATTGAATATTAATAATATTAGATCCAATGTTATTGGCTCAGTCTGTATAAGAATTTTCGGAGAGGAAGAAGATTGCTCTCATCTCCTTGGCTATGTTATTCGTTTTAGAAATTGGATGGAAAGGCAGCCAACAAGACTTTGCACTGCTGAAGAAACGGGCTTGTCAACGTTACTTGGCGGGTAACCTAACCGGAAACTCTCCCGAGTCCGAATTCCCAAACGTGTCGTCAAGTGTGACTCAGTTTCCTTTCCATTTTTTAACTCTTCTCTCTTTAAATAAAAACCCCTCTCATTTGCAAACACCGCCTTTTCATCTCTATCTATTTCATTTGGGTTTCAGAGAGAAAAGAGAGAGGAAATAACAGAAGAATTATTGTTTTTATTATTTTCTTTTTAAACTTTCACTCTGATACTTTTCTTCTTAATACAGCAACCAAATACTCCCCCCCTCTCCTTTTTCGTTTTTTTTTTTTTTAATACTTTGCCATGCACCTTTAGCGCACAAAACAAGCAAACAATCTCTTGGACTCTCTTCTTTTTGAGATTTTTTTTTTGTTAAAAGAATTTTTGGTGATCAGGAATATGAAGGGTGAGGATCAGTCAAGGTCTCTGTTTGGGATTTCACTTTCTGATAGACCTTTATGGCAACAGTTCCTTATTTGTTCTTCTGGGTTTTTCTTTGGTTATCTTGTTAATGGCATTTGCGAGGTTTGTTTTCCTTTACTCAATTGCCTTTTGGGTTTAATTTTAACATGCATTGCAACCTTTGCTCTGTTTGGTAGCGAGGAATTTTGGATCTTACCTCTGTTTATTTCCAGTTTTTTTTTTTTTTTTGAAATGTGAAAGTTTCAAATTATTGTTCTATTGGCTCTTGAATTATTCTTTTAACCTCAATTAATCGATGTTCATAATTTTTTTTTTTCTGTTTCATTACAGGAATATGTGTATAATCGGCTTCAATTCAGGTAGTGCACCATTTCTGTATTAATAACTTCAGTTTCTATTAGCTAATTTTTTTCGGTGTTGAAGGTCTAATCGAGCATAAATTCTTCGTCTTCTTTTTTGGATTTTCAGCTATGGCTGGTATTTCACTTTTGTACAAGGATTTGTGTACCTGGTGCTGATATATTTTCAGGGTTTCACCACCAAGCAAATGGTGAATCCATGGAAAACTTATGTCAAACTCTCTGCTGTTTTAATGGGTTCTCATGGTTTGACCAAAGGTTCCTTGGCCTACCTTAACTATCCTGCCCAAATCATGTTCAAATCCACCAAGGTAATTTCTTGAAAACTAAAACTTTTCTTGGTTACTTTATTTACCTTCTGTTAATTATAAAGAGTAGTATGATTTTTTTTTTGACAATTTAGGTTCTACCAGTCATGATAATGGGTGCTTTCATTCCTGGATTGAGAAGGAAATATCCATTTCATGAATACATCTCTGCTCTGCTTCTAGTTGTTGGTCTTATCCTTTTCACTTTAGCTGATGCTCAAACTTCTCCAAATTTTAGTACGATCGGTGTTATAATGATTTGCGGTGCTTTAATTATGGACTCTTTAATGGGGAATTTGCAAGAAGCCATTTTTACCATGAATCCTGAAACAACTCAGGTGATCATGATCACAATTTTATCACCGGTTAAGTAATGCAATGTTGATTTTTCATAACTTTGCTATCTGATATTAATTATTTTATATGTATATTTCCTTGTCTAACAGATTGAGGTGCTATTTTGCTCAACTGTAGTAGGATTGCCTTTATTGCTCCCACCAATGATCTTAACAGGAGAGCTGTTTAAAGCGTGGAATTCTTGTTCTCAAGTAAAGAACATTACCATACTTCTAGTATCGATGTTTAACCTCTTCTTAAAGACAATTACACTGTTTATTTATTTATTTTAACAACGGTGTTGGAGTAATGTCACACAAACGTGCCGGCCATGCACAGCTATAGAATTTCCTAGGGAAGATCAATGACTTGGTGGTTGATAGTCCATTTTTTAATATGTTTATTGGTCAATGCTATGTTTTAACATAGTCAAGCTTCAAGTAGTGCTTTCTGTAACTGGAGGTTTTATATCGGGAGTAGAACTTGCAATAAAAATATTGGAAACATGTGATACATAATTGCAAGTGGGAAAGTAACTCAGTTGCTTAACGGAGTGAAAGGCATGCAGCATGTGTTGTACATTAATGAATTGATAGATTAAGATAATTTCTGTTTGAGTAAATCACTAATTTAAGATGTGTTGATTGTCATTGCCTTTAATCATTCGTGATTCCATTTGATAGTCCACGTCTTTTATACAATTTCTGGTTATATGATTGGAGTAATGTCCCTTAATATTTTGTGTTGATTGCAGCATCCATATGTGTATGGGGTACTTGTATTTGAAGCTATGGCCACATTCATCGGTCAAGTGTCAGTTTTATCCCTCATTGCTATTTTCGGGGCTGCCACCACTGCCATGGTACTATTTGTTGCTATAAATGCTTGCTTTTTGTTTTAGAAGTTATAAATTTACTGTCCACTTGTGTAATATCCCACTTGGAGGACTAGTGGGGTAGTCCCAGTCCTTCCTTTTCAGATGGGTTTGAAATGAGTGCAGTGTGTTTGGGAAGAAAAACTCGAGTAAAACTATGGTGTATACTTTGCAAGTAATGGTCCATCCATCCATCATTAGCAAGTTTATGGATCCCACATGGGCTAAAGATAATAACAAGACTCATGGGTGTACATATCTAACTTCTGGGTTTAATCTTATGCTGTCATGTAGATAACAACGGCTCGGAAGGCGGTGACCTTGCTGCTTTCATATATGATATTTACAAAGCCATTAACAGAGCAGCATGCTTCAGGGCTGCTGCTGATATCCATGGGGATTATATTGAAGATGTTGCCGGATAACAAACCTGCCATTAGAAGGGCAGCCAAGCAAGAGATGGCCCATTTGAAAACAGAGAAAAGTCTAGTTGGTAATGAAGAAGACGAAGAGAAAAGGCCTTTAGTATAAATGATTAAAGTTGAAAGATGAAGCTCAATTTCATTCTTTATTTATTTTTTGTTTTTCATTTTGTTAATTCCTTGATTTCTCATTACACAGAGGCAGAAAGACTAGAAATAGTAGAAGAGAGAGAGAGAGAGAATAGAGAAGTTACGTTAGCCAAAAGCCAGTTGTAATGTGTATTTTCTGATGACCATGACTTGTGTTTTTAGGTTTATTATTGTTAAATCAATTACAGTAGCTCATTCTTAGATGGTGGCTGCTTTTTTGCTTGCTTCTGTTTTGTTAATTCAGTGTCACCAAAAATTCACTTACCTGTTTTTATTTGGTTTTAGCCTATCCCAAGATCCAATCACTCCTAAGAATTTTGGCTTAATGAATTAAGGATAAATATGTTATCTCACCTTTTTAATTTCTAATTTAATTTGATAAATATTTAAATTTTATTATTTTAATATAGTATATATACATATATTGAGATATATATTAAAAAGTGTTACAATATTATAAAAAAATAAATTTAAATATTTATTAGATTAAAATACTAAACTGATTAAACGGTTTAAATTTAGAGAGGTATAAATAATTAAAATGCATAGGATTCTCATAAGAATGAGCTAGCTCATGTGGGTACCATCTACCAGCAGTTTCTTTATTTATTTTTAAATTGCATCTATACCAAGTTCCCTATTCATTTAATTATCATACATGGAAACATAACTGTTGCAACCATTTTTAATTTTTTTATTCCTTTGCACTTGGAATATTTTTAAAATGCAACTATATAATATGAGATTCTTATTTACGTACTTAGACCAATTAGTGGATTTTTAGTCCTTTAATATTCTTGCAATGAAGAATTTCTTTTTAATTTTTTTTATAATTTATGAAAAGGGTTTTTTTCCTTTTTCTTTTTTAAATAAGGAATTTTTTTTTCTTTGAAAGCATAATTATGCAAAATGAATTCCACGTTAAGTGAATTATTTTAATTGAGATGTTAATAGCTGGAAGATATACTTTTACGCATTTGAGGGTTTTTGCCCTGAACCCAAAAAGCTTTGCTCCTTCTCAGAATAAGCGGTAGGCCCCATAATACCACAAAAACACGTGCCCCGCATGGGCCACTCAAGTGTAGCCCCTCATGAGCCCTAATTAATAAGCAGATCTAACGGTCTCAATTGAAAATTAGTTCCCCACCTGATCTAACGGCTAAAACCATCCCTCCTTCTAATCAAATTAATCCTTAATTTTTTTCTTCTTCGAAAAATACCTCTGCTTTTTTAGCATCATTCATATTACTGTATTAGCCTGAAAGAAAAAGCCAGAATTTTTTCAAAAAGTTTAAAGAGAAAACCTCAATTTTTTTGGGTGCTTTTCAATCGAAATCAAAAGCGAAAAATCATGAAAGGAGCAAAACGTTTCGCCGTCTCGGAATCGGCGCCGGAAACCAACGACTCGGCTGTGAGTTGCTTCTCTTCTTTTTGCAGCTCTTAAAACCCTAATTTAGTTACCCAGTTCTATTCGTCTTGTTTCTTTTGAAGATATTAATATTGAAGTATGAGGTGCAAATGGTATGCATTTAGATTAATTTAACTTTAATTAGTACTTGAACTGATGCTGATTTTTCACTTCTTTAGGTAAGAGAAGTGAAATTAGGTTTAAAAGGTTTGTATTTTATTTTATAAAAATATCGGTTGCTAATGTTAAGGTCTTGTTGATGTTAAGTTAAGAGAGAAGTTATTAGTTCGTGTTGTAAGAGATAGATAGATAGGCAATAAGATAGATGAACAAAATGTAAACGTGACATCTTTTTGTAGGTATGTTTATTTCTTTCTCGTTTGGTTTTTTAGTTTTATTTTGGATAAGCTGGTTATATGTTCTTTTTTTTTTTTTTTTTAAATTTTCTTTTGCAGTTTAGGAATAAAAGATTGATTTCAGGATCTCCTATTGATATTCATAGAGCAGAACCATCATTGCAACTGCAACCTATAACCACTTTGGATGCCCAACGAGCTGAGTCTTCTCTACAGCATGTGAGAGCTCTCAATACTCAATTTGCCAGGTCCACTTTTTTCTTTAATTTTCACAACTTTTTGATTAATGGTTGGACACAATGATTTTTAGATCCTACTAATGGGTCTTTTAAGTAACTAGTTTTATTGTCTTCACTACCAATATGGCTGATTTTTGTCCAAGCTTTTTATGGATTTTCACCAAATGTATGATTTTTTTTTTTTTCCATTTATAATAGTTGGGTGCAAGTGCAACTGAAGAATCACCCTGATGAACTTTGGGAAGATGGGGTTCGAGATTACCTTGCTCATGCTTCAAACATTATGGTATCTAGTTTTTAGTTGTTTTTAATTGAAAAGTTACATTTATTCTGGGTCCTTTTTGGTTAATAGTAGCTCATGGTATTCTTTATTTTTTAATTGCAGGAGAAGTTCAGTGATGTTGTGAACTGGCTCAAAGCAAATTCTGAAAAAGAAGGAACTACTGCTGAATATCTCAGCGCTGGGAAGAAATCAGTGCCTGGATTAAAAAACAATAATGAGGTCAAGTTGTTTCAAGGGAAAACTGGGTTTCCTTCACCGGATGCAAGTACAAGTTTTACTGCATCATGGAGCTCTAGTGTATTCTCCAACAATCAAAGTTCGGGTGGAGTTTTCTCTAATATGCAAAGCTCAAGTATGTTCTCTAGTAGTCAGAATTCTGCTCTATTCTCCAACAGTCAAAGCACTGGACCATTTTCCAAGAGCCAGAGCTCTGGACTTCTTTCCAACAGTCAGAGCTCGACAGTTGTTTCTGCTAATCAAAGTTCTGGGTTATTCTCCAACAGTCAAAGCTCCGCAATGTCTTCTGCTAATCAGGGCTCTGGGTTGTTCTCCAACAGTCAGAGCTCCACACTGTCTTCTGCTAATCAGGGCTCTGGGTTGTTTTCCAACAGTCAGAGCTCTGCAGTTTCTTCTGCTAATCAGAGCTCTGGATTGTTCTCCAACAGTCAGAGCTCTGCCGTTTCTTCCATTAATCAGGGCTCTGGATTGTTCTCCAGCAGTCAGAATTTTGGAGTAGCTTTCACTAATCAAACCACTGGCTTGTTCTTGAACAGTCAGAGCTCCTCACTTTCTTCTGCTAGTCAAAACTCTGGATTGTTCTCCAACAACCAAAGCACAGGATTGTTTTCCAAAACTCCAACTTCTATATCTTTTGGTAGGTATATACTGCTTCACATCAAATTATGTTTATTTTTTGGATTGGGGAAGGGAACCATGCGTTTTGCAGGGGTGGTCTAAGATGCTAAGTTGGAAACATGTCCCAATGAAAATGAACAATAAATATTTGTCTCTGAAATGAATCCAAGAAAGAAACATAAGATAGTTATAATCTTATTGAATGGAGATGAAAGTGCTATAATATAAGGTTAAGAGAGTTTCTACTATTAACACATAATTATGTGGTTTATAAGATCATCCAGACCACAATACATGCACATTGATGGTTCATGGTGTGTTAATTTTGATTTCAAAATTTTAATCCGAGTTTTTTGAAGGTTGTAAATTATCTGATGTTTGGTTGATAGTCAGCTGTCTGCACTCCTTAGTATTCGACTTCTGTTTTCTTTTTGGTTTATGGGCGATGTAACATATGTCCACAATCAGGTGGAAAGACAACAGTTTGTTAGAGGTATTAAGATATGTATACACAAAAAAAGTTAAAGTGATAACAGATCAAAGAACAATATTTATTTGGCTACTTAGATTTCATTTTGTACTCAAAAGTAAAACTTTGTTAAAATGGTTCAAAGGTTACTATTAGTGACCTTTACAGTGTGCAACAAAACTTGCATTTCTACTATGGAGCTCGCAAGTCTGACTCACTTCTGTCATATTGTTTATCCCAGGTCAAAATTCTGCTCCTACAAATAACACTGCAGATGATGTTGATGGTGAGCTGAATATATTATTTTTCTATTCCTTTTGGGCAATTTTTGATATATTGATGCCATTTTTATCTGAACTCAAACTCAAACTCAAACCCTGTGGTGACTTTTGTGATCATTGTCACTTGGCTGTTTTATATTTTGTTCTGTATTTTCATCAATTTATGTGGAATACATAATACCTCCATTTCGTAATTGCAATTCTTGGGGATACATGTGGTGATATTTGGAAACAGCTTTTGAACTTTAAAGAGTCAAGATTTTGGATTGTTCTTTCATTATATTGGTTCATTTTTCTTTTCAAAAATCTCATCTCACGTAAACAGTTTATTTGCATGTTTCTTGAGTGTTGACATCATAACTGGTACAGGGTATAATTCATCAGTTACTTTTATAAAAAATTCTTATAGACATTATCTCCCTGCCTCACAGATGAGCCATTAGAGATACTGAATTGAGCATCTGTTTCTTTTATCAGAAAACGAATTGGAGCAACCCAGCAGCCCATCATTGAAGAAGTCTGAGGAGAAGGGTATTGTTGTTGTCCATGAAGTCAAGTGCAAACTGTATGTCAAGGTGATTATTATAGTAGCCTATGCTTGTTGATGACATGCCAAGAGGGAATTATTTGAATTACTCAATATTGGGAAATTTAACTTCGTCACTTTGGACTTCTTATTTATTTGTTTTCAAGTTTGTGCTACAGGCATATAACTTTCTTAAGTGATTAGTTGGCCATCTGAAACTTGTTGAATTTATTCTTGAAGTGGATATCTTTTCTTTTCTGTTTTTCTTAATGACGTAATTCATGAGCTTTTTATAAGTATTATAGCAAAAGAAAAAGAGAATGGTTATGTACTTTAGCCTCAGGTATAACTCTGCATCTGAGGATCCATTTTTGGCGCATTTGAAATTTTTTGGTGGTAAATTGAAGGATCTTTGTTTGAGTTTCTTTTAAGTGGTTTTGGAAGATGGTTATGGTGTATATGCCAAGTGCTTGTGTAATATTCCTAATGGAACCAGGAAGGTATCGTTTTCTTAGATTATGTAGACTCCAATCATATATGATAATCTATTTGAAGTGACATAATGAAACGTTTATGCAATAAAATTAAAAAATCAAACAACATGGCTGCAGCTTATGTTTCTGTGTCAATTTACATGCACAGGCATGTGATATATGCGGCTTTTTTTTTTTTTTCCGCATTGTATTTGCATGAATTCATGTTTGCCCCTGAAAGAGTTGGTAATTATACACCTTAGAAACTGACGGCTACCAACAGAGCCCATCATTGCAAATCTGTTATCTTGTATATAGTGTTTCATGATATATTTTACTGGTTATGTTATTTGTTTGATCTACTTCTGAACTACTCATCTCTTTGTCCACCATGACCGTGATGTTGGGGTTCACAATGTTGTTAGCTCTTCTATCAACTAGTAATTTTGATATGTAGGTTTTATTTCTAGTTCATTTACGACTTCAAATTTGGTTATATTGTCTGTCAAGTGCTGTGGCTTTTAAAGTCTTGTTTGATTCGCTTTCTTAATGGTTAAATATCTGCTTTTGCTCTTTGATGTGTCCAGTCAACAGATGTATCAGATAAAGACACATGGAAAGACAAAGGAATGGGACAGCTATCCATCAAATGCAAAGAGGGTGTCAACAAGGGTACAAAAGAATCCAAACCAACCATAGTTGTTCGAAATGATGTACGTTCCGTTACAGGCTTATTTTGGTTTCTTTCTTAATAGTGTAATTGTCAACTGGCTTCTTTCTTTTCATAATCCCTTCTGCATTTTGGTATTCATTGGTAGGGTCCACCATAATGTTTGCTCCAACCATTTCTGTGTAAACTGTAGTGCATCTGTGATCTTACTTCCTGTTCTGTTTTGTTGATGGCAGGCAGGAAGAGTGGTATTAAATGCTTTGCTATATCCGGGGATCAAGACAAATTTACAAAAGAATTCTCTTGTTGCAATATTTCATACTGCGGTAAGCCTTGCAATGTTAAATATCTGTAAATCTCTGAACTTCCAATATTTTGCTTGGTTTCTCTGGTTTCAGACATGTGCATCCGGAGCTTAGTGTCATGGTTGATGGATGATAATTCCTAGTTGTGATTTTTCAGGGTCTTTTACGATTAATAATATTTCTTCAAGTGCTTCTTGGTATTTCCTGTAATGAAACTTAAAAGTTGGCTTTTTGTAGGGCGACGATGGTGGTGATAGTAATAGTGTCGTGGCACGTACCTTCTTAATTAGGACAAAAACAGAAGAGGATCGAAATAAGTTAGCCACGGCAATACAAGAATATGCTCCTGAGTCTTAAAATTAATTGTACAACAAAATTCTTAAATTTTGCAGTGAGCATCATATTAGGAGGTAAGGCAACTTGTTTGGGGAGCAAAAGAATAACTGGGGTCCATTTTCATATTTTGGACTCCATGAAACAAATTGTATTTAAAATGCTTGTACCATGAGGGAAAAAAGAATGAAGTCCTTGTTCCAAGCTTATATTTTAACGCTTATATTTTCTTGTTAAATGTTAGCAGTTTTCAGTTGTAATTTGGATGATTGGGTATGTGGTTCGCAGTATTCATATAATGCTCGAGTTGAAGGGATAATTGCAGGAGTAAAGACTTGCTATGACTGCTGGAGTTGAACATATTGGAACATTCTGCATTATACATCCACTGTTAGAATATGATATGATGAGAAAGAATGCAATAGAAAGAAAGGAAAAGACTACAATTAAGTGATCCTCTTTGGATAATTCGTCTAACTTGAGGATAGTTATAAATTCTCATAGAATCAAGAATGATGCGGAGTAACTCCTTAACTTGGAGTCCTGCCTGAGGAAGTATAGAGGAACCAAATAATCTGCTGCCAGATGTCACTGAAGTAAAACATAATTAGATGCAGTATTTCTGGTTTTCTCAGCTTGTTTTTGCGAAGATGCATCATTTGAATTTGTTAGATGGAATCCAAAAATAGAGAATGATAATAACAAACAGGAGCAGTAGCAGCCGAAAAATTGAAAATTTGTATGTCTATGGTCCTGCAGAACATCTGAGCTGAGATTCAGGACTGTAAAAGTAATCTATTTGCTGGAATTTTGCCGAGCAACCGAGAAACTCCAAGAGTTCTGTCCCTAACACTCAAAATGTTTTGAACTGCAAAAGAATTAGAGATTGTATTGCAATTTTGTCCACCATATGTTAGAAATTGGTTATTACTTTTCAAACACTGGTCATGATATCTTACACTTAGCAAACAGAAAGCAAAAATCGTAATTCCATAAACTAAAGTCAAACAAGTCCTATCGTCTTGATAGTCACTTGATGGTCCACTTTGTGTATCCATTCTAGCAAACAAGTGATAATCTAAGTGATGGGGCAGTTGGAATTTGTGTGCAGGATGCCCAGCGGATGACTGACTCTGTCACTATAATATTGAGTTGATCAAGCTCCCCGAGTCCAATGGTATGATTCCTTCTGCTGGAAACTCTTGATCCATTCGTCCTCTGCATTTCTCCCACTCCACGCTTTACAAAAAGAGAGGTCTCCGGCAATACAAATGGCTTTCCTAAGGTTGGCTCTCCATCTGCTAACATCTATCGTATTAGTTCTTTTATGGACACACATGTTACAAACACAAGAGATTTATACAATCTTACAAACAAGAGATTTATACCCACCTCCATGAATACTATCCCTTTTTGACTCAGCCTCACAAAAACCAAATAAAGCCTCTCCCTCCTCAACTGCAGGATTTGGACCGAAGAAGGTAAAGCTTAACATGGATGGGATTGGGGAAGGGAGCTCTGTTACACCTGATTCATCACAGATGCTAAAAGAGAAACCTCCAGATTCAGCCTCAACTGGCATTGAAGAAAATGAAGATGTGAAGGTAGGAGATTGCTCCGCTTGACCTTCACCAACTACAGGTGAAGAATAGTTGAAACTATAATCGTGCTCCCTCTTAATTACTGGGATAGAGAAAGACTCTCCACCCATTTCTAGCTGTGCAAAGTCAAGGTTGTCCTGCTTGTAGATTTCTTGTACTGGCTCTCCACAATCCTGCATCCAGGAGTGAGCTGTAAAAAGACAGTAACCCCTATTACTAGAGAAACTTACTGTAGGTTTGATATGCAACGAAGCCAAATGCAAATATTAAGAGAAACCCCCTTTGTAGTCCTATAAATATGTATCTAGTGCACAAACACGCATGCAATGACATACCTAAAACCTGTGCAGCGGTGAGCCTCTTTGAAGAATCCACACAAAGCATTCCAGTTATCAAGTCCTTTGCAGATGCCGATATTTGATCCCAAGGATCACGAGGGAACCGTAGGTCTGCAGCTCTAACTGCATCGAAGATCCTAGATTTAGTCTTCCCCCAAAATGGAGGCATCCCACTAAGAAGAATGTAAAGAATGACACCAGCACTCCATAAATCAGCAGCCTGGTTATATCCTCCAATTAGTACCTCAGGAGCAATATAAAATGGACTTCCAACTGTTCCGTGCAAATTTTGCCCTGCAAGTGCTCAAAAGAAAAACGATTCTAGATAACTTCCTATCTAATACCATCTTCTAATGAAAGAAATGCAGATACAAGCTTTACCTGGTTTGATGTATGTTGCAAGCCCGAAGTCTGCCAATTTGATTGGCGATAAAGAGGATTTGGTAGCTAAGAGAATGTTCTCTGGCTTCAAATCTCTATGGACAATGCCATTGTCATGACAATACTGAACCACTTGCATTAGATGCCTAAAAATAACTTGAGCATCATATTCTGAGAACTTTCCGAGCTTCTCAAGCTGGTGAAAAAGCTCTCCACCTGCACACAGCTCCATCAATAGATGCACATCATTATCCTCCTCATACACCGCCTCGAGATTTACAACATTTGGATGCCCAAATAACCTTGTCATTATTTCAATTTCAAGCTTCACACTGCGCACATCATCGAGGGTGATCAATCTATCTTTAGCAATAGATTTGCAAGCCAAAACATCACCGGTCACCTTATCTCTGCATGCCCTTATGACACCAAATCGGCCCCATCCTAATTGCTCTCCGAGAATATACCGATCTTTCAAATTTGAAATTTCAGTAGCATTCACAATTGTCTGAGTCAGGTTTGACACTTTATAACATTTGCATGATGTTGATGAACTCTGGCCAACGACATGAGCCTCCATATCACAAGGCGCAATCTTACTGATGAGACTTTATTTCCAACTTTAGCAAACCCTGTAACTCGGTAGTTATTGATCACATTTTAGCATTCTGTTTAGCTCAATTTTGAGGCCAAAGTTGAGATCAACCCTGTGAAAGCACATGGACAGAGCTTGAATACGAAATCAACATACCCATGGAGCTTCCCTCATAACATAGTTAATCTCCCGCCATAGAAAAACAGTGGAATAAATTTTTAAAAAGATAATAAAAGTAAATAGTAACCTTCAATTTCCAGAAACAAATAGCTGGAAAACATCAATCACCTAGCAAATAGAATCAAATTTAAATTTCAGTAACCTGCACGAGTCTATGTACAAAGACATACGCACAAAACACATATTCTGGAACTCATAAGATTATATAGAAACTAAGCATAATCTATATTTCAAATTTGGATCTTATATCATAAACTGAAACCAAAGTCAAGAAATCGTCCCAAGAATATAAGGATAAAAGATTGTAACTTTTTAAACTCTAAAAGTTTGATCATCACGAAAAATCTACCATACCCGGAAGATGTGATACAATAAAAAACGGAGAACAAACCATAAAGCCCTTCACTAGAATATTAAAATTTAATGCAGAACTCCAACAAACTGTCATACCTAAGCAACCATAAAAATAGAGAAGTTCACATATTTATCAATATAAACTATCACAAAATGCACCAAAAAGAACACATCTGTAATCATAAACAGAAGAAGTTGAAGGTGCTGACCTGTTCATGGAGACCATAGGAAAGGGGAGAGAAAGGGGTCCGTTAAAGCAAAGTCTATGGAGTCTGAAACCAGTCGTTGGTTCTTTTCGTTTCTGTTTCACACTTTGGCATTTTAGTTCAAAACCCAATCATGACTGGTTACCGGAAGAACCTGTTTCCATCTTTCTGATAATGTTTATGTTCCTTTACCACAGAGAGAATCTTAAGCCTTACTCCATTATACGCGCAAAATAGAAAGTTGCAACTGCACCATCTATATTCTGACACGTGGCACAATAGGTTCTTTTAGTAATAGTTACCCTGAAACCTGCATCTTACTTGATTGCAAATTGCATTTGCAAATCTATCTACAAAATACTGATTTCTTAATAAGGAAATACAAAACTTTTAGTTACATCATTGGGTTCTGTTTTTTCTTTTACTTATTCATCAACTCTTATAAGACATAAAACTTAATAGTACTCGTGATAGGCCAGCTGAGTCCAAGTGAAGAATTCAGTGCTTATTTAGGGTGACTCCCATCATCACATGTGATTAAGTAGGACCAAGAAGAAGCTCATTTGGTCGGATAAATGGATGGGTGGTCATAACTCTTATGCATGATCATAAACCCACTTTGTAGTGTTGGTCTGTCTATTTGATTACTTGTTTATGCCACATGAGTGGCTATGATTACTTCATTTAGGTGTACCTTTCTTTTATGGAAGGGAATATATATATCATAAATAAATAAATCTGTATGCCTTTCTTGTTTAAAAACTCCTTGTTGGCCAAGATACAGAATTTCTGTTGTTAGTATTCATCAGAAGCCAGGCCAAAAGGAAAATATAAATAAATAAGAAAGAACTTATTAGAGGCAAGCAGGATCTTGGCTGTCACCGCTTTGTAATTGGCTGTAATTGTTACTTTTCTATTTCTTGGCTTTCCATTTGATAGCTTAGTTGACTTCTGATGACACTTTATTATGTCCTTGCTGCTGCTCCTTTTATTTTATTTTCTTTTCTGTTGTGTTGAGGGTTTTGGTTTGTCTTTTTTGGCTTTTCATGTTTATTTATTTATTTATTTTGGTAGTTGGTACTTGCAGCTCTTGAGTCTATTTATAAACCCATCTTCAAAATACATTTTCTTTTTCTTTTTCATTATTTAAAGGGAATACATGGTTGTTAATATTAGAGCTTACACTTTCGATTTCAATGGAAGATGATTATTTGTAAACAAATGAGTTGGAGTGCTGTATTTGCTATTGATAATTGTAATTCATGTCTGCAATAATTAACTGAAATTTTAATGGATAATCTCCTAAAATAATGCTACATGTATAATTTCCTTTCTTCAGGGATTATTTTTCGAATTTAATCTCAAATGAAGTTCAATTAAAAAATTAACAATTAAAATTAGATCAAAATTGATTGAGGCTCAACGTAATATTTGATTTATAAAATGAAATATGTAAAGAATATTATTAAAAATGATATCAAATGAATCTAAAATAAATAACTAATAAAATAGGTAACTAATTATATTATTTTAAAATTATTATACAATATAATAACTATTCCACATTTAATTATCCAACTATAAATAGGTTGGTAGATTGTTTTATACTCCATGATTTCATTTTTGCCAAAATGGTTCGCTTCATTTGCCAACGACACGTGTAATAACTCTAGTAAAATATGATTTTAAATAAAAAATTGTGATGATGTAAGAAAAAAAGAATTAAATATTGTGAATGATCCATTGAAAAAGAAATTAAAAAATTTCAGAGAATCTTGCATTGCCAAGTCTCTATCACATTAATTCCACTAATCAGCTCCCGTCTTTACTTCTGCTTGGAAATATATTCATAAAATAAAGACCGGAAATATGGCTAATGACTTCCCATATATGTGAAGAATTGCACCTCAAAAAAGGGTACAAACTAAAACCTACCTCAATGAAAAAGAATTGTTAGTTTTTGCTTATTCATCTTCAGCTCTAATCAAGTCGAGCCGAGCGGAATATTTGTTAGCTTAGGACTGATTCATTAATCGCCTATTTTTTCATCTCTCAAGAGCCTAGACGAACTTGATATATATAAAATAATAAATTATTTATCAAGTTATTAAAACAATAAAATATTTATATGAACTTTTGATACATTTAATAACCTTAATTAAAAATTATGTATCCAATTACATGGGGTAAATTGCCCTCTTACCCGTTGGAGGGGGAAAGGCAATCTATAGAAAGAGATGGAAAATGATAGCCTTTTTTTCCCTCCTTTCTTGGTTTCGGCTTTGCAGTTGGTTTATCAAATTAGCATTTATTCAGCTCCACTTCTACATGGATTTGGTTCATTTCCAATCAATTTTACCATTTTAATGTCAATGCATTGCAAAGCTTCTATAAATTAAAAAGAAAAGTCAAGGGCTAGTTATCAAGTAACTTAGTTTCAAATGTGATCTTGGTTCTAATTCTTAACACTAGAGAAGTATTAATTGGTTTAAAACGTTATATGTTTTTCTTTAAATGTTGGACTTTCATGCTTTCTTATTCTCCTGCTGCTGTTTTTCCCCAAACGTGAAAAGATAGTAAAAAATCATAATTATAAAAAAATCAAAGAATTGAATTCTAAAGTCATAAAATTAAAGGTACTAAACTACTAATTGTGCTTTTACACGTCAGGGGGGAATCGTACTCGTACGTGTTGATGGTTTAAACAAACCAATAATTTCCGTGCTCCTCCACTGCATGCGTGCCACGTAAGTACAATATTGGACCCCACATCCTTTCCCTTTCAGTAACTCCAGTATGCACCATAGTCAGCCCAATCATCATTTCACTTCCTAAAGCGCCAAAAGAATCCAACACAAACGCCATCACTCCTCAGCGGCCGACCAAATCTGCTCGTCCATTACAAATCATCATCATTATGATGTTATTCGATACTAGAGTCTACAGTAGATATGGTATTAGAGGATCCTGTGCGACTGATGGAAACGGTAAACTAGAATATCGTCCCTAAGATATTACTTGATTTATTTTGTAATATTATATTATAATGTTTTTGAAATTTGATTTAATATATATATATATATATATATATATATATTATTTTATCGTTCTGATAAGATTTAAATGAATATTCTATTAGTTAAAGTGTGTCTTTTACACAAAAAATATATATTTTATTTTTTATATTTCAAAATTTATACTTAAAAATATATTATTATTTTGCAACTCCATTATAATGTAATGTGTTAATAGATATTTAAATTTTAAAAATTAAATTAATATCTTTTAATTTTATTATCAATAGCTAGTCATAGTAACATAATAAAACAAAACTGTAGAAAAATTTATTATTATAATAATTTAGAATATGCTGGTAACATAATAGTATGTCGTCCTTTGAAATTCATTTATAAATAATAGCTCAAATCCTTGATAATTTTATTTTCTATTATTTTTATTATTAATTTTGAATTACTCTTACAATTTTTTTTAAAATAATTGTTGGGTCTTATATTTGATATTTTTATTCTGATTATATATGCGATAGGCATTAATTTTGTAGTTTTTAATCTTTATTTTTTTACTTTTCATTATTTTTTATTGGTGTTGGTTTTTTTAGTTGGAATTACATTTATATAATTCACATATCGTACATCATCGGAACGAGGTGGATGGTATTAAAGAAAGAAATAAGAATGAAAATTATATTTAAAAGGATATGTAATGTTAAATTTTTTTATACGTCTTATATTTAATAAGTGTTGATTATTTAATAAATATATTTTTAAGTGTTGAAAATAACTTTTTGCTTTCAGAATGAAAAGTTATTTTTTTTATTATTTTGAAATGATTTTTCTTTTAATTTATTCTTTTTGCTGTTTTAAATATTAAAGATAAAAAAAATTTAAAAAGATATTTTCTACAAATAGATGGAGCCTAAATTTATTCTTTTAGCTGATTACAGGATTGTTTGCGAGAAGTAGAAAACAAGAAAAATGAAAATAAGTTCTACAAAAGCAAAAAGAAAAAGAAGTTTAATTTCATGTAATGTTTAGAGCACATGCCTTAAATCTAAATAGCATATTCCCGAGTACGTGTCGTGCAGTCAGGTGTTTAGTGGGATAATCACGAACGTAAAATCAAAGAGGACCTCACAGCGATCAACGGCTGCGTATAAGACCTGAGCAGTTATGGTTCTGCATTTTCTAACCAATCACCGCGAAGCCACTGCCTCACTAAACCTCTATGTTTATCTCATTTTACCATCTTACCCTTTAACTGTTGTTTCTTAATTGTCCTTCGTTTCTTCCACTAACTACAAAACTACCCTCCTGTCCTAATATTACTTTTTATTTATTTAATTATATTTCACCTACTTTTTATTTTAAATAACATCCCATCATATTTAAACTGAACTATCAGGCTAGATTGACTTCTCTTTTTTTTCTTTCTATAATTTTCAATTGAAACTTATCCGAACATGTTTTATTTGAGTTTGAAATAGATTTAAATAGCTTATTAAATTAGATTACATAAAAATTTCAATATTAATTAAATTTAGTCATTTTTATTAAATAAATTCTTTTATTCAATAAACTTTTTTATTATATTAATATCATGTCGTATATTTTTAGATTTCATATACATAAAGCTAATAAATTGAATATTTAAAAATTGTAGTAAATTTTTATATATTTTTATTTTTTATAAAATAAACAAGAAGTTCTTTTTCTTTTGAAATAAAACAAACTTCCATTGAAATCATTCAAAAGTTGAACACCAAACCAATTCGATAGCTCAAGCCAATACATGGAACTAGCGTAAAAACGAGACTGCTTAGCAAGCAGATGAGCCATTCTGCTTGCTTGTCTCCTAGCAAAACACACTGAAAAATTTCTTTCCTGGTCCGATACCAATAAGCAACTATAAATTAGAGAGCCGAATTAGCCACATCTTCAGTTCTAACCATGACAACATCTACCACTGCCTTACAACTAAGCTCAAATATCACCTTATGATATCCCAAATTCTTAACCCAGGAAAGAGCCTCACGTAATCCCACAGCCTCACCTTCTCTGACCTCAAAGACACCATTCATCACACGAAAAGCACATGTAATAAAATGACCAGAATCATCACCCACTACCATCCCCAACCCCAGGCTTCAACAATTCGATAAGAAGGCTGCATCTATGTTGCACTTAACAAAAGAGAGAGGAGGCTTTTTCCAGCAGACATGGCTATCATTTATTTGACTAAAAACCGCACACAGGAGCAGAATCATCAGACATTTTAACAGTAAGCCAGTCAGATAACGCCTCTGTAGCAGAAAATACCGTTTGATAGGGGTCTAATAGGTGTCAGTCCAAAACTTGTTATTTCTTTATCTCCATAATATCATTTCCAACTCAACATGATTAACATAATGAATAATACGAAAAAATCAATATATATTAAACTTCAAATTCTTTCTTATATTGAATAACTTCTTGTTATATATATATATATATATATATATATAAAACATCCTGCATATATATACACGCCTACATATAATATTATATTCCATTTGAAGCCCTCCAAAATAGTAAAATTACTAGCATCCAAATGCTCAACGAATCTTTCTATTTCACAGCAAATATATTGCTGGCAAATTTTAACATTTCATCATTAACATTTTGGCACCACCTTATTGACATAATCACAATTTTCAACAACAATAACTACTCTAAAAAAACCTACTCTATATATATATATATATAAATGCCTATTATCTAATCTAGAAGCTTCACCAAAAGCAAGCAAGACGATGTCGCTCTGCTTTGTAGACAAGGCTCGTTCCGTACTTGACTTATGAGCTCATGATATATATAATATTTATTTATTTATTTTTGAAATTTAAATTCTTTTGATATGTGTATTTAATTTTTGACACATGAAATTTTTATTTTGACATGTGTACTATTTTTGATACATGAGATTCAAATTTATGAATAAGAATTTTATGATTTTTTCTATTAATTTATTAATTAATAAATTATATTTCTAAATAAACACCAGCTCTAATCCTAAAAGATAAGATATTAATTATAATTTAATATTATATTAACTAATAAATAATTTCTTATTTATCTAGATACTAATTATATACTAAAAATAATATATTAATTATATTTTAATTAAATAATAATTCTAATTCTAAAAATAATAATCCAAATAATATTTTTAATATTATATTCAATAATAAATTAAATTTCTTAATTATATAATAAATTTTTAATTTTAAAAAAGCAACATCAATTATATTTATTTTTTATATTATCCTATTAATAAAATATTAAATTTTAAAAATATTAAAAAATACTTAAATATAGTTAGTTTATTATTATTTTTTATAATATTATAAATTAATATTGAATATTATAAAATTATTTAGATTATATTTATTAACTTAATTTTATAATCAAAATAATAATAATACAATGCCCATTATAATGTATTGTTTTTATTCATAAATAAATATAATATGTAAAAGTTGTTTCTCTATTATAAATGTAAATAAACATAGTTAGAGTGTTAGGAATTTATTTGGTTCAAAGCCAAATATAAAAATAGAAAAAGAAATAAAAATAAAATGGAATAAGGATAAAAGTAATTATCTTTTTAACTTTACATATAAAAAATAATAATCAGATTTCATTTATTATTAATAATATTTAATTACATTTAAATAATAATAATATTTTAATTTATTATTAGTATTATATGTAAAATATATAAAAATAATATAACATAAAATATAAATAAAAATTAATATTATTTATTTAATCATGTTTAATTAGTTGATTTAATTTTTTTGAAAAAATTATTTTTAATAAATTCGGTGTGATTTTAACCAAACACTAATATAGGAATAATTTATTTTCAATTTTTATTTTTATTTTTACATAATTTTTACTAATTAAAAACAAATTTACTTTTATAATTAAGTAAATAATTCTAATATCATTATATCCTTAATATGTGTTTGAGTTTATTTTATTACATATAATAATTTTGATTGATATATTATTATAATTAAATTAATTATTATACACACTAATTTTAAAAAATAACTTGTCAATTGTATTTCTAATATTAATATATAAATAAAATAATATTAATCAATAAATTTAAAAAAACTTCAGTTATTATTTATAATAAAATAAATGATACACTATAGATAGAGAATTAAACATAGAAATCCAAAACCAAGGCCCACAGAAACCTGCAAACAGATACCTCTTTTAGACTATTTTAGTAATTTCAGGTTCCCAACTCGCACACAAACTTTTCACAGAAAGTACCAAAATGTCAAAACCGTAATTAGAAAACCAAAGAACGGCAATTTATAAACACACTCTAATATGACTTTCTTTTTAACTCGTTCAGCTCCAAGTCTCACATTTGAAGCCTTGAACTCGGTGCTATGTCTTGTTCTGTAGTACGCTACTCGGCGGCGTTAAGGGCCCGACATTATTGCTATTTCACCCTTTACTTAGCATCTTTATTACTGTTTTGCCACTATTGTAGTCCGTCTCATAGACCAATATACAATTCCTCAAGTCCTTTCACTCTCTCCTCTGTTTCACTCAAACAAAGACAGCTCCTTTACCAGGGGAAACAAGAGCACATTCTGTTTTCATAATCATTAAGTGAGTTTGTGCGTCTTTTTGTTAATTTTTTCTTCCGGGTTTTAGTGTTTTGACTTAATGTTATTAGATTTTGCATTTTTTATTCTGTTCATGTGGGACTTGGGTTGATGATCATATTCTGTTCTTAAAGTTTTTAGCTTTTTTGCCTTTTTAAATATGGAGTTTCTTTTCCTTGGTTTCCTATGCCGAGATTGATGATTGTGGTGATATCTTGTGTTTGCATGTTAATATGGTTGTGGGGTTGGGGTTTAATGGTCGATGGAATTGAAGGGTTCTGTAATGCGCCTGTGTTTGTTTTGTTAACGAGGGGTTTTTTCGGCTACGAAAAGACTGAACCTTTGCACAATGTGTGCAGAAATCTTTGTCTTTTCGTAAATTTTGATCAATCGTGTTAGTGTTTTTCTTGGTTGGTTTTGGTCTTTTGGTGTTTCTGTTAAATTCAAGGATTTTGGGCTCACAAAATATGGGGAATAGGTGTCAGATTATGTGATTGAGTGATCAGTGAGTGATAATGGCGCTTGCTGGTTAATGGCTTTTGATTGACTTAATTTTCGGTTGGTAGCTTATGTAAATTTTTTAGATTTTATTATTTAGAAGAAAAATTGAGCTAACAACTAGGGGTTCATGTGCTGATCATGCAATAAGTAATCATGAGTGATTGTGAAGATTCTGTTTATCGATATTATTTTATTTTAATTTCATGGGTAGTTGAGCATTTGGAGGGAATATGATTTTCCTTTGGTATGGATGATTAGTTGTCGTATTTATATCTTTTGTGCCAACTGCCATATATTCGAGCTGATAAAGAATGCAGATTATGTGGATATCATTACTTAATGACTGTTACATTAAATCTTCGTTGATAGTAGAGGGTTGTTTGGTGATAAGTTGTAATGGACATGCTCCTTAAAATTCCAAGTATGAGGGATATCACAATTTGTGATTGTGATTCATTCGCACATGTCAATGTTTGAAGTGGAGGCATTATGTGTTGATTAGCTAGAACTAAGTACTCTTTCAGGAGTTCCATTATTCATTCAATCTAAAATGCAATATGTACAAGAAAACAAAAGTATGAGATGTACTTTACATGAATCCCACGTAACGTCTCTAGTATAATGACATCTGTTTGACACGTAGGTTTTATTAAGTTGGACATTTATAATTTCGCAAGTTATTTTATCACATTTGCCTATTGTTAACTGGTTGCCTTTTGGTTTTGTGGTTATTCCACGTACTCATCTCTTAAAGGCTAACAAGCTGGTATTGTCATGGTAAACTACTAGATATATTTTTGTTTTTATTTAATTAGCAGGCACCATGTTTTCATTCCACAGAATATAACAAAGCCTGAAATTGTTTTGTTGGCTAGCGATTGACTCTGAAGGCAATTTTATCAATGAGCTTGACCATAAAGTGGGGAAAGACGTGAAATTAATCTTCTTATATGGAAGCCTGCAAGATAACTTCCAATATGGATACAAATAACTTCCATGTGAATTTCTGAACTGCATATACGCCCATTCATTGACATTTATCTAATTACTTGATTATTATATTACAAAACATGCAAATATTTGTTGCAGGCACATATTTTTCATGATTACAATATCAATTGGAAATTGTTTGCATGCACTTGCCCTCTTTGTTCACAATTTTTATTTGGATGTCTATTAGCGTCCCATTGGCCCCATTGAAATTTCAGATTATTTTTTTAAAGGTTTTTTTTTTTTCTAGATTGCTTTTGATCTCCATCTGATCATTCCATTTTTCCCATCTTTGGGAACTAGAATGAACCATAAGGGTTTAAATTTAGGCATGTGATATTGTCTCCAAGAGATTTTAACAAGCTACGGGGGAGATCTTTGCCCCCCAAGTGGAGCCCAACAATTCGGCTCAACTTAACTCAACTAAGCTTTGGTCCCAAACTAAATCATACTGCAGCAACTCTGTGCATGCCATCTTTGGTGCACCTCTTTTCTGCTTCTGTTATTTAAATCCACTAAGTGGTTTATAGAATTCATCATTTGTATGTTTCCTCCAAGCTATTTCATAATGGCATCATTTGCTTTCTTACTGTCTATCATTTTTATTAGGTTTTCAAGACTGCATACTCGGTATATTCTTGTAGATTCCATCAGTCAAATTGAGGCTTATGGCTTTCCACGTGTCTCTAATTGCTCCTTTATGCATTTTGTCCTTTGGATGCCTTTACAGTAAATATTAATCTATTGTTTTTGGAAATATTTTCTGGCTGGCTAGCCTTTCTTGTTAATTATGATCATATGTTATATGCAGGGTTCTTGATAGTTGTGAATAAATTGAGAAGTTACCGAGTTAAATGGAGGCTGATTTGTTTGAGGAGCGGCAGCAACTGCCATCTGCTTTACTAACTGCCATAACTTTTGGGGTTTCAACTGAGGCAGAAAAAGTAAGTGATATTTATTTATTTTAAATTTGAATTTTTCCTTGTCACTCTGCACGAGGCAAAAAGACGTTAGAAGAATAATAGGTATTTGTTGTTAAGTCTCCTGTACGTTAGATTATGTCTGCTAGTTAGGTTTTTAATTTATCTTGCGGTTGATACTTAACTGGAATTTAGATAACTTGAACATGCTGTAGGAAAGAGATTTTACTGTTGGATTGAACTAAAACCTTAGGGCTTTAACTTTCACTAGCAAAAGCTTCCATCTAAGAATAAAATGTTGTGCTGTATGCGTTTGCTATGCCGGTAGTTTTCTGAATTGGGATTATAGTTAGCGGTCGAGAGCATAGTAATAGCTAATACATGTTTACCGCATTTACCATAGGAAAGCATAATCATTACAGTGAAGATGATTTAGGCTATGATCATCAGAATAACTCTGTGAATTTGACAATAACAAGTCTTGTTAATGATTGCATGATAGAAATGGTTTTGCCTATATGACCTTCCAGACATTGTAATCTTCGCATTAATGGCGATGCAGCAGAAGTGGGGCACAATTGATAGACATTGGTTCTCGACAAATTTACATGCATACTCATTGACATGCAACTCTATTGATTGCTATCAATTTTCTTATAATTCTGAAAGAAATGAGTGATGACCTGCCATGGTGTAATAATTCATTTAAATGGGGAATCAACATCATGAACACAATAACATTGAAAAATTATATCCGCATTTATGTCAACATTAAACTAATCACTTGCTGTTCCCATAAAACTTAACGGCCATAGTTGCTGTTCTTTTATGGTTACTTATTTCATTTAAATTGCTAGACATTTATCAGACCCTTCTGTGTAGAATGCGGCTTTTGAAGTCTTCTGTTGGCTTCTTATTGAAACTAATAGTTTCAAAATTTTGTGATATTAGACAATGTCAACGTAAGGTCATGAAAGACCTATTTAATTTTGAGATCTAAGTAATATTATTAGCTTAAAAAGCTCTTTTCTTTTCAAATGATTTTCTTATGTTGTGATACTGTACAGGAAAAGCTTTCAGTTCTAACTATTGATACAGTTAGTGAGGTCACTGATTCAAAGTTGGGACTTCCAAATCCAACTAATCAATGCTCTACTTGCGGATCCAAAGATTTAAAATCCTGTGAAGGTAAATGGACAATTTATGTGACATTGTGCTGGCTGTTGATCTTCTATTCTTTGAAACTGTGCTGATATGCTATTATCAATTTTAGGTCACTTTGGGGTTATTAAATTTCCATTCACAATACTGCATCCTTATTATCTGTCTGAAGTTGTACGGATTTTGAATCAAGTTTGCCCAAAATGTAAATCTATCCGGAAAGAGTCCAAGGTCAGGTGCCTTAATCACTTAAATCCAAAATTACCAGTCCTTTTAATATTATTGTGTTATTGACAAAGTTTTACATTTTCTTTTCATTTTATGCTTTGGGTCATTTTTACAGTTCTTAGAATTGACAGAACATGTGCATTATTAAATTTCCATACACATTACTGCTCCTTTTGGAAGATCAGTAAATTTTCTCTATTTAATTGAATGGCAGAACATGAGCATCATATGGGAAAGTTTTACTTTTATCTCAAACTGGGGTCACATTTGTTCAAGTGTTTCTTTAGATTGTCTTGAAATTACCAGATTAGCATTAATGTTAACATGAGTCCCATTTTCGGTAAGACTTGAATTATATCTGGATTTTGACATTGTTACAAGCTACAGTTAAGTAGGTTTCACTCTTTGTTATCCTTTTCCACTTAGATTATATCAGCACTGTGTTTATATTTTTTGGTCCTGAAGAAAAGGATAACATTGGTGCTTAATTGGAAGATATTTGATTGGAAATTATTCATATGCCATAATGGTGCCTTGCCAGGACAGACCACTAAGGGTAACAAAAAATGAAGATGTTATTCAGATAAAACAAATTCAAATCCTTGAATGGCCTAGTTATCTACAGCATGACTGTTATTATTTAGGACAGTTGACCCAAAAAGGGAAGTCTTTTTCTATAGTTCCCATATGAAAATTAATGGAAACTATTCTTTTTCCATTAATTGTGTTGGTCGAATCATTCACCATCATTTGCTTTACAGACTTGGAAAACATTGAGTTTGCCATTTGGATTGTTCTCTTTTCATTCATTGTTTAGGTTACTCTGAGCAGGAAACATCTTATGATTTTATGATTGAATACATTCTGTAGATATTTACGTCCTTGGCTATAAAATGTTAATAGTTCCCTTTTTCTCCGTGATGTGGTCTTGTTGGTGACATTCTCCTTTTTCTATCTTATCCATGTATTAGAAGAAAACTAATTCAAAATCTAAAGCAAATGTGGCTGAGGGTTGCAAATATTGTGTCGTAAGTCTGTCCAGCTCTTCTACTGTATCATTTTATTATTTTGAGCCTACATAATTCAGAATAATCATTTATGCTAAAAACAGGGAAATTCCATAGGTTGGTATCCAGCAATGAAGTTCTCTGTTTCTTCTGAAGAAATCTTCAGAAAAAATGTAATAATTGCGAAATTCAGTGAAAGGCCAACAAACAAGTCCCAAAAGAGAGGATTCAAGAAGAAGTTGGCTGCTGACTATTGGGATATTATTCCAAAAGATGAACAACAAGAAGAAAATATCACAAGGCCAAACCAAAGAGTACTATCGCATGCACAGGTAGCATAGAATGGCTTTATCATACTTGCTTGATTCAGCATAATCTTTCAGCAAAATTTCTTTAACAACGATGCGGTGCTTCTTTAATGTTGAATGAGAGATTGCAGTGCACTTCAGTAATGTTTTAAAATGATATAACAATCTAGGGCTCTCACTGATATCCCTACTATATCTTGCAAGCTATGTTCTATGTTGAACTTGAATAAAGAGCATTCCTGAATATACTACTATTTGCAGCCTTCCCCCTTCTTTTTCAGTAGGAAGGCTGTTTCCAGTTTCCACGACTTCGACGCCTTATCTTCTGGGCAAAAAGGAGCAAGCTTACCTTTGTGTTAAGGCTTAATTACCAGTACTTAACATTTCTGGAAGAAAGTATAATCACATTAGTATTAAATGGTCTATCTTTAAAGATAAACAAGTTTTTGTGTATCTGTTACGAGTCAAATTTATAAACTCTGTTTCTGTTTAGGTCTATAGAATTGAGGTCAATTTCAGTCTCACTCTTTTGTGGTCTCTTCTTAAAATTTGCTGCTCTATCTGCTCATGCTATTCTGAAATGTTAATCTTGTTGTCTGTGCATGGTGGCCACTATTCTGTTTTCAGGTTATCCATTTGTTGGAGAATATTGATCCAAATTTCATAAGAAAGTTTGTATTGAAGAGAGATTCAATTTTCCTTAACTGTTTCTCAGTAACACCCAATTGTCATCGTGTGACAGAAGTTACACATGCATTTTCCAATGGCCAGCGATTGGTCTTTGTAAGTATTATTTCTTGCAGTGCTTTTATTGTCTTGGTTTATTGATTAGGTAGCATGACTGATACTACTTAGTGCTACTGTTGCTTGAATATGATCAATGGTTGTAGGATGACCGGACTAGGGCTTACAAAAAAATGGTTGATTTTAGAGGGATAGCAAAAGAGTTGAGTTTTCGCGTCCTGGACTGCCTAAAAACTTCCAAGGTAAGTTGAAAATTCTTTTGTTCCCTCAGATTATGTCACAGCAAAAGAAATTTTAACAGTTTCAAACTTATATTTGTATTATTACTCTTCTATTTTGCAGATAAACCCGGATAAGTCAGTAAATAACGATGATTACATGGCTCTTCAAAGGAAGATGAATGATTCTTCCTCCAGTTCATCTGGTTTGAGGTGGATTAAAGATGTTGTTCTTGGTAAACGGAATGATAATTCATTCCGTATGGTGGTTGTTGGTGATCCTAATATTAAGTTCAGTGAAATTGGTATTCCTTGTCCCATCGCAGAGAGATTGCAAATTTCAGAACATCTGACAACTTGGAATTGGGATAAGTTGAACACTTGTTGTGAAGTACGCCTTCTTGAGAAGGGTGATATGCATGTTCGAAGGGAAGGTAAACTGGTTCGTGTCCGTCGTACTAAGGAACTCCGTATAGGCGACATCATTTACAGGCCTCTTAATGATGGGGATACTGTTTTGATTAATAGGCCTCCATCCATACACCAACACTCTCTCATTGCTCTCTCTGTGAAGGTCCTTCCAGCAACATCAGTTCTTGCAATCAATCCACTCATTTGTGCCCCATTTCGTGGAGATTTTGATGGTGATTGCCTACATGGATATGTTCCACAATCAGTTGACACCAGAGTCGAGCTCCGCGAGCTTGTTGCTTTAGATAAGCAGCTAATAAATGTGCAGAATGGCAGGAACCTCCTTTCTTTTAGTCAAGATAGTTTAGTTGCTGCACACTTGGTCATGGAGGATGGAGTTCTATTAAGCCTCCAGCAAATGCAGCAGCTGCAAATGTTTTGTCCTCATCAGTTGTTTTCTCCAGCTGTTAGGAAAGCTCCCTCCCTTAATGGCTGTGCTTGGACTGGAAAGCAATTGATCAGCATGCTCCTACCCAGAGGTTTTGATCATGAGTGTCCTTCAAGTGATGTTTACATTCGTGATGGTGAGCTTATATCTTCTGAAGGATCTTTCTGGCTACGTGACACTGATGGTAACCTTTTCCAAAGCCTCATCAAACAATGCCAGGATCAAGTCCTTGACTTTTTGTATATTGCTCAGGAAGTTCTTTGTGAGTGGTTGTCAATGAGGGGTTTGAGTGTTTCACTTTCTGACTTGTACCTCTGCCCTGACTCAGACTCACGAGAAAACATGATGGATGAGGTTTTATTTGGATTGCAAGATGCAAAAGGCACCTGTAACATGAAACAGTTCATGGTGGACTCTTGTCGGGATTTCCTTGCCAGTATTGATGAAGATGAACAGTATTCCGTAAACTTTGATGTGGAGCACTTGTGTCATGAGAAACAGAGATCTGCTGCACTCAGTCAAGCTTCTGTTGATGCCTTCAAGCATGTGTTTCGCGATATTCAAACTTTAGGTTATAAATATGCAAGTAAGGATAATGCACTGATGGCCATGTTTAAGTCTGGAAGCAAAGGTAATCTGCTGAAAGTGGTCCAACATAGCATGTGCCTAGGTTTGCAACATTCACTTGTTCCATTATCTTTTAGAATGCCTCTCCAACTCTCTTGTGATGCTTGGAATAAGCAAAAGGCTGAAAATGCAGTGGAATGTGCCAGGAGTTATATACCATCTGCTGTGGTTGAAGGTTGTTTTTTAACAGGCCTGAATCCCCTTGAGTGTTTTGTTCATTCAGTAACAAGTCGAGAAAGCTCTTTCAGTGATAATGCTGATCTTCCTGGAACTTTAACTCGAAGACTTATGTTCTTCATGCGCGATGTGCATGCTGCATATGATGGATCTGTGAGAAGTGCATATGGGAATCAGCTTATTCAATTCTCTTATAATATTGATGAGGGCAGGTCTGCGGAAACCTACGGCACTGCCAAGATTGTTGATAATTATGATGGGATGGCCGGCAAACCTGTGGGTTCATTGGCCGCTTGTTCCATCTCTGAAGCTGCATACAGTGCTTTGGATCAACCAATCAGTCTACTTGAAAAATCACCTTTGCTAAACCTAAAGGTGCTTTCTCTCCCCACATTTTGTATGAAAATTTATTTTATCAATGCTTCATTACCATTTTCTGGAAAACTTTGTCAATAGTACTTCATCTCTCTCCACAAACAGACACTCATCCAGTGTCAGTTGCCTTTCTATTTCTATAACTTAAGGGAATCTAAATTTATCATTGAAGAAGAAATGCTTTTCTTTAGTTATATCTTTTATCTAGGTGGTGGCACAAACTTGGAAAGTGATATGTTAGTAATCTGATGATAAATATGCTGTTTAAGGATAGTGAACTTGCTATGATATAATTAAAATCATGGAGGAAGTTCTGTTGTTCTTTAATCTGTAGCTGTGCGTGACCTGTCTTTAAAACTTCTCTGATTTTTCTTTATACGATGTCTAACTGGTTTCCCTACAATTTACAGCTGAATTTTGAATGATTTTGTATGATGAGTTAATTAAATGGCTTTACCATCCTTGGTCTCATGAACAAATTTTCGTGATTTAATTGAATTGCACAGAATGTACTGGAATGCGGGCTGAAAAAGAGTAATGCCCACAAATCAATGTCGCTATTTTTATCTGAAAAACTTGGAAGACGGAGACATGGATTTGAGTATGGAGCCTTAAAAGTTCAGGATCATCTGGAGAGACTTCTGTTTTCGGATATTGTTTCTGTTTCAAGGATAATGTCAGATTCTTTTCTTGTGTTTCACTTGTTTCTCGTTCACGGCTTTTCAACATTAGATGTATCATAACGTTTATTGCAATTAAATAATTGATGTGTTGTATGGTTGTTAGTTTCTCTTCTCAGAGTGAGAGCAAGACGTGTTTCAGCCCTTGGGTTTGCCATTTTCATGTATATAAGGTAATAGAATTGGAATATTGAATTCTTTTAAACCAGTGAAAGATCCAGTATGACATTGTGTAAAGTTGTCTCTTTCTAGGAAATTATGAAGAAGAGAAATCTAAATGTGGATTCTATAATCAATATCCTTAACGGTCGGTGTAAATCAAATACCAATCTGCCTAATGTGCAAATATCATGCAAGTAAGTTGCTCCTCTTGCTTTACCAAAACATATGCATGCTTGCAGATGGTGTTACTGTTGCTGTTGTTTTTGAAACCTGCTTTTCTGGTGCAGTATATGAATTTAGTAACCATCGTAAGAAAATTTTGACTAGTAAGCTTGTCAGTATTCTGGGTATATTTAATTTCTGTAACTGAAAATGATTTATTCTAATCTCTCAACTGTTTCACACTGCACTGTTGTATGTGAATTATTAAATTAAGATTAGTATGCATGTGGAAAATTCTTCAATATGTTTTGACCTATAAAATCTTTAGATAGGTCTATTTTGGGTGGTATGATGTGCTCGACACTTCATTCAGTAAAGCATTCCCTTTTTGGTTCCTTAACCTGTCTACAAACTTTATTAAATGCTATACAAATATTATATTGCACTTTTGCACCATAGATTATCTGAAATACATTTGCAAGCAGCTGGCACCTCTTTATGAGCCTATGGTTTGGCAGCTTAAACAAATTATAACCTAAATTGGAATTTGTCTTTGAATTGATTTTACTCACTTGAAAGAATAATCTCATTGCTGTATTGGAAATCTCTAAGCCTTACTTTTATAGACTTGAATTAGTTGTTTAAGTGTGGTATGACTTGGATAATTTGTCCGAGTGTTGTTTTCATATCAGAAACTAACTTATAAATTAAAATCACAAGAAGTGAATGTTTACTGCTGCATAACACATGGCTGTTCTGTCAATGCATAAGATTCCGAAATAAAGCATTAATATCGTAAGTGAATCGTGATGAAGGTTAAATGGATTTGGTGATACTAATTCCTGTATGAACAATTTAATTTTATGATGTCTTTTCTTAGGTCATGACTGAAATTTCCTTCACACAGATTGATTGATGATTTGGAATTTTCTCATCTATTGCTTGTGATATTTTTTAGGCATGTGTGAGACACCATAGGCTATATAAAAACTCATGACATCGTTGCATGGAGCTTTATCACTATTCTTGACTTTGGTTTAAATTTCAGGAGCTGTTCTATAGCTGACAATCACAGAGAAAAGGAAGAGACATTATGTATAACTGTCACTATAGTTGAAAGGTCTAAGAATTCATCAACCCGATTGGCGACGATTCAAGACCTCATGATTCCCTTCCTTCTTGAAACAGTTTTAAAAGGTCCATAGAAACTATCTTTCTCATGTAGTCTTATTTTTTTGTTGTATGGTTTTGTAGTCCTTATGTCCATTTTGCCAATTTTATCTCCTACTTTAGGATGTTGCAACGATTTTTGGCTATTTATTGACCCCATCCATTGGCATGTACAGATCCATGTTGCTTGCCTATTTGTCAGTTATCTGTACTTTTTAGCATTCCATGCCAAATAGAAAGAAAATAATAAATTACCACTTGCAACTATCAAATCAAAACCTGCTAGTTGAGATTGATCAAGACCGCAGAAGCCATTTAACCGGAAACCTCAATAGCATCACATCAAATTTCTTCTGCTTTTCGACATTACACACACACACACACACACACACATATATATGAATTGGCCTACTTACATAAAGAACTGTTGTCCTTATGGCCGTTTTAACCCACCTTTCTGCCAATTTTATCCTCTACTTTGGGATGTTGCTGATGATTTTGGCTAATGATTGACCTCATCCATTCATGTATAGGTCTGTATTGTAGGCCATAATGTCAATTATCCACACTTTAGCATTCCATGCCAGAAATAAAAGAAAATGACAAATTATCACTTTCATTTATCAAATCAAAACTGCTAGTTGAGATTGATCAAGACCTCAAAGGCCATTTAACCAGAAACCTCAATAGCCTTGCATCAAAACTCTTCTCTTCTTCCCCTTTACAGAAACCTCATAATGATCACTCAATTATCAGTGCTAACCTTCACAACTTGGAGCTTAGCATTCTCTGGCAGATTTATTGCCAGTAGGATGTGATTGTATGTCCAAGTATCATTGATTTGAGAAGATATTTATCGAATTTGAGAAAAGATAAAATTAAAAGAAATAAATGAACAGAATCAAGGAAGAGAATACTTTGATTTTCTGAAAACGTACCTTGATGTAGCAATCAACCAGAGAAATTGATCGCGAAAGCCAGATTGAGATGAAACTTTGATAGCATCAATTCGCTTTGTTCCTTGTCAATTTCATTTTTCATTTGGTTTCTGGTAGTCTCATATTAAGCTCTTCCTACTAGTTGCTTTAACTGTTTTCTATAAAGCCCTTGGACTATGTTTTTCTCCTTCATTTAGATGTAAGTAGATAAATTTAGCTATTTTAAGTAAAACATGTGTGAAAGAAAAGTGCATGTTATGTAGGGGAGGCATGCTTACAAATCCCAAATTCTTATCATTCATTCATAAAACATTTTCTCCCTCATTTGACACATGCCCAGATGGTCAATCAACATGAGAAGGAAGCTGATAATTGTACCCCAAAGTTTGGGATGTTATTGGTAAAGTGACATGATAAGGTGAAATTAACAAAGGTTAAAGTTTTTCCTTTTTGTTGGTATCATGAGGCCCTTTTTTCCTCTTGGCTAATAAGTAGGTTAGGGATTTGCCTGATCATATGGACAAGTATTTCACTTTATTTTACTCAATATCTGATTTGATGATCAGGATTAATGGAGATAAATAAGGTGGATATTTTATGGAAAGATTGGCCAAGGATATCAAAAACACATAACCAACCTTATGGTGAGCTCTATTTGCGAGTTTCTATGTCAGCAGACTCTGAGAAAACAAGACTCTGGAACTTACTGATGGATTACTGTCTCCCAATAATGGATATGATTGATTGGACGTGTAGTCGTCCAGACAATGTTCGAGATTTCTCTCTGGCCTATGGCATAGATGCAGGATGGAAATTTTTTCTCCAGGTATGCCGCTTAATTGTAACTCTTTTACATTCTTGTTTCATTTGATTTTTCATGTCAATTGTTGCATAGATTTCTTTCTAACGCACATTTTCTAATACAGAGATTGGAATCTGCAATATCTGATGTTGGCAAGAGTGTGCTTCCTGAACATATGCTTCTTGTTGCAAATTGCTTATCAGTCACAGGCGAGTTTGTTGGCTTAAATGCGAAAGGCTGGAAACGGCAGAGAGAAGATGCATCAGTCTCGTCGCCATTTGTCCAAGCATGCTTTTCCGTTAGTTCTCAACTTCTCATTATATTTTCTTCTTCTATCTGCATATTTTATGATTTATTTGTCAAGTATAATACGTGATTATATTTTAAAATATGGTCTTGTTGCAGAGTCCTGGTAATTGCTTTATCAAAGCTGCTAAGGCTGGAGTTAAAGATGATCTTCAAGGAAGCTTGGATGCTTTGGCATGGGGAAAGGTTCCCTCTGTTGGGACTGGACAGTTTGATATTGTATATTCTGGCAAGGTAAAACTTCTATTGTTCTTACTAGTAAAGAGGGTTAAACTTAAAACACCTCCAAGTTTTGTAGTCTTGACAGTGTTTCTGGAAACTCCTCTAATAAATCTCCTTGTTTGGTTTCAAAAGAGGAAGAAGTTCAAAGCATCAACTATTACTTGAATGGTTTCTGTTCCATTAGGCACATGTATTTGGCTTTTACTTGGAATTAATTGCAGACCGTTATATTCATGAAGTCCTCTATCCAACTTAACTCTCAGAGCCTATGTTTTCTTTTTGTCATGACTGGATTTTGTTTTCTTTGAATGGTATAATCATTTTTGTTCCCTTGTTTCATTTTCACCTATCAGGGTCATGAGGTTTTGAAGCCTGTAGACGTCTATGACCTTCTGGGTTGCCAAATGAGTACTGATGAGCAGAATGCTGAGTTTGAAGTACCTTTCCTTCAGAACTATAAATCTGACAAATGTGGAGGCCAGTTTTTGTGTAAATCTGGTGATCGTGTCCCTAATAAAATCTTAAATACTTTAAGAACAAGATTTTCTTACGATGATATTAATAGACTCTCCCAAGCACTGAGCAAAATTTTGAACAAGTAAGTTATTCCTTGAATGAACTTTTCCCTACCTCTATTGTGCTCAAGGTATTTTATGTTGAACTTTTGATAGTTCTATAGCTTGCATGTCATCATGGACAACTGTCATGGATATATTGTGGAGGTATTGTTTAGTCGCTTCTCAAACACACACTTAGATTACACCAGCAAACCACTTTCCAATGTTGCTTCCTCAAACACACACCATCACATAACAAGTCTGTCAGCATGTGGATTTTGCATAGTATATTCATGCTCTCATAACTTGTGCAACAATATAATTAATACATTGCTTACCGAAATTGATGTATTATATTTGTGGTTTGCTAGAAAAGCATTGCTTACTCATTTCCATTGTAGCCCTTGGTTCTACTGCTTTGAGCGTGTTGAACTTTTATTTATATCATTTATTTGTGAAAGAGCAGTTAGTGGATGACCCTTTAAATGTTTAACTTGCTCCGAGTGAAGGTACTCTGTTGATCAACAATTAAATGAGGCTGACAAGTGTACTTTGACCATGGCTCTATATTTTCATCCCCGAAAAGAGGAGAAAATTGGATCTGGATTCAAAGACATCAAGGTATGTGAACAGAATAATTTTAAGAACAAAAAAAGGTTTCCTGCAAATCTTATGTTCAGAACGGGTTTTGAATCATATATCTCTCCCAACAGTGCTTTTAGCATAATTTAATTAATTTAAACTGTTCTGATTGCTTCATTTTATGGTATAATATGATTTCAGTCGATTGAACTTGTATTAAGATGATAAACGCCATATAATATATTACATTTAATTTTTACTAGAATCTTATTTCAATAGTTTAGTTCTTTTTACTTGCAAAATGTGTCAGTATCTGGAGTGGGATTAGTTGTGAAATTCCATCATGCTTTTATTTATACCATTTGTTTACTCAAAAGGAGATCCTTTTGCTTGGAATCACAGTGGAAATTTTTGTATTATTTAGTTTCAGCCATCCTTTTAACATTTATTTTATCATCCACCTTTTGATGAAAATATCACGTCATTCAAAACCACACATGGTTCTTCCATCAAGTAGTACATACTACTCAACTCAACTAGGCGTTAAAACCAAGTTAATTGTGCTTGGCTATGTGGTTTCTTCTTTTCCACTCCAAGCAATTTTGGGCTATGTGCTCAGAAAGATATAGAGCCACTATATCATCTTTCACCACTTTTCTCCATGTTAGTTTAGGTCCCTTCTTCCTTCCATCTAACCTAATGTGGTTGACCTTTCTAACCGGTGCATCAATAGGTTTGTGACTCCCATAGCAAAACCATCTGAGTCTTACATTCTGTTAACTTGTCACTAATAGAAACTAATAAACCTTTTCTATACACTCACTGTGGAGTTTTTGTCTATTCTCGTATGTTTGCACATGCATCTTTAACATTCTCATCTCAGCAACACTGATCTTGGAGGGATGTTGCACCTTCATCACCCAAAATTCACAGCCATGCATCATAGCAGGCTGTACCAGTGTGGTAAAAATTTGTTTTTTTCCATCTATTAGTACTTAATACTTACAAAATACTCTGTTCATGTGATTAACAAATTATAAAAGTCATTATTAGTACTTAATGGTTACAAAATACTCTATTCATGTGATTAGCAAAATATTAAAATCCGTGAGAATGCTAAGTGAAGCTTAAGTAGCAATTGATGCAAGTAACTTGAGTAGTCGATATTCCTAAAACCAGTCAAATAGTTGGGGTTATTATTATTAGTATTATTTTGAACACAGTTGAGGTTTATTTTTATTATTACTATTATTATTTATATATAAAGTAAATTGATATATGTGTGTTACAGGTTGTAAAGCATCCAGAATATCAAGATTCACGCTGTTTTTCACTAGTGAGATCAGATGGGACAATTGAGGACTTCTCATATCGCAAGTGTGTCTATGGTGCTCTTGAGATCATTGCTCCCCACAAAGCCAGAAGGTATCATGAAAAATATTTACAAAGCCGTACACCATAATTGTGTATGATCAGAAGATCAGACAGTAAGGTGCCTGCCATTAGGAATGGACAATAACATGTAAGATTGCCGTAATGGTCATATTGACTTCCCGGTGGATGGACAACACAGTTGCCTTAACAGATGAACTACTAACATCAGCGGCAGCGCATCAACTGAATATAGTTTTGAAGCTTTTATACCGTTCAGAAAGCTGTACATTTTCTATACAAGTAGATCATGCATGAGAGGAAAGCTAGATAAACAGTAAGCCATCTTTTTGTTGTCAAATAACTGTTTTTTGACTGTAGCTCTTTCTTTCTCTTAAAGTTAGGGTAGTTCACTTCCCAAGCTTCTTTTTGCTCCTTTCACTATAACTTTCTTTGCCTATCATTGTTAAACGGCAAAGAAGATGTAGTGAAAGCAGCAAAGAGAAGCTTGTGTGAAGCCATTCATTTTCTTTCATAATGTATTCATAAATATAATTGCAATTTCTCAAAAAAAAAAAGAAAAAAAAAAGGTGATCATGCCTTTTTCTTTCTTTGTTTCTCATCCTTGGACTTGTGCCAATATCTTGACCTACCCATTGCCGATAACAGCGCCTTCGTCATTTGACCCCAACATTTTGAAACTATAGGAATATTGTCATAGTTTGGTTGCATAAAAACAACCGGGTATCACAGCCAAATAGAGTTTTTCCAGAACTCGGATGTAGTTGCAATAATAGGAAGGATAACATACAAACTTTTTGTTGGTCAAAGTGAAGTGAAGGAATTGCCATGGGAGGTTGTCCATGCTTGTGGACTTGGAAAGCATTCAAATAGAGTCATTAGTATGTTATGTTATGTTCAAGGATCATGGTAAATTTTATATCAATATGTATAAACTTCTCTCTTCGGTAGTAAAGTTGATCTTGCATTATGCAATGGACTCGGGCGTCGCTTGGCACTTGTAACTGCCAACAGGGCATGAAAGTGTTATTTCTGCATCTCATAATAATATTATATTGTCGTGGGAGGCTTATTTCTGAAGCACTAATGGCTGGCTCAAAGCGTTTGACATTTCATTGTCTTGGATGCTTAAATGAGCTTCACCTTTTTGGTCCATCTGCCACAATGCCATAGCTTTCTTTCTACCCTTCTTTCTTGAATTGCTGTTTCATTTTTATTCTCCACCATATTCTTTTTTGCAAAAAAAGAAAAAAAGAAAATACAATATCCGTTAATCCCATTTTATACTTTTTTGTCAATTTTACAAAAATAGACTGAATCTGAATATAAAAATCACTTACTTTAAAGCAATAAGATACTGGGAGAAATCAAAATGCACGATTTTCATGCTCAAGCAACATGAAAATACAATAAATAGAATCCATTTGTTGGGTTAGAATGAGATGTTTAAATTTTTTTTTTTTTAAAAAAACGTACTGTTCGTTTTGTTAAGTTCTTGGTGTATTTAAACTGTGAAAAGATGGCTTAAATTTATAGGTAGAAACTTCATAAATTGTAATTAGATTTTGAATTTTATACTTTTTAATAAATTTAAAATAAATACTTATGCTTTCAATTTATTTTTTAGAATATTTTTTGACAACAAATTTTAAAATTTTAGAATGAGAAAAATGATATAGTCAATCAATTCTACTTACTGATGTAGAATAGTATGTTAAAATATAAAATATATGAAGAATGCACATATACGACACTTTTAATCGTTATATTATTAAGTTTTGGACGAACTATTTTTACTGATTCATAATTATTATTTTTTAGTAAGCACACTTAATTTTTCACGCCATTTTTCTAATCGTGAAATTCTAAAAGTTGTAATCGAAAAATATTTTAAAATAATTTAAAAAGAATAAATATTTATTTTAAAATGATTAAATAATATTATTAAAAAATATAAAATTTATAATTATGATTAAACTATAACATATAACAAATGGAGTTTGTGGGCCTGAAATACATTCACTGATGCTGAGATTTGTTACATTATTGAAGGGCCCGCATTTGCCACTACTGGTCTGGGATTGGACTTCCATGTCGCCATTCACATTGCCATCTCTTTCTTCCTTTAATTATTTTAGAAAATAGCAAATATGAAGATTTCAAGATTTTTTAATCGAGATTCCTTTCAAGTCTTAGGACAAGAGTCCATCGTTTTATGGGAAGCAGTAAATGATCCTAAATTTGCCTTAATTAATAAAAATCCCTTTTATTCGTCAATTAAAAGTAACCAACTATGTCATGTTGATTACGTTAAATTTCGCCTTTTCTTTTCTTTTTTTTACATCAGCACTGTATTTTCCTTGATTAGTTGTTAAAAGTGGGTTAAATGCTTAATAATTGTTGTTAAAAAATCTTAAACCATGTTCCTAACGCGCAATGCCAAATAGCACGTGATTCACATCGCTTTTTGAATCCACTGACAAGATCGGTCCACATCATAATCGTCGCATTTGACTCCCACTTGCTTATCTTATACGACATTATTTCCTTCACAAACCACTCTATGGTTTTGTCTTAAAATAGTATAAATAAGAGCAATTACTTCTTTGAATAAAATAATTGAAGCCACACTTGGGATTTCTTAATCTTTTTATTTATAAAATACAAATTGATTTCTGGGCTGATATTTCTATTTAATACGATATAATCCAGATTTCCACCACACAACTTCCGGAAATAGAAACCCCACTTTAATAATACCAGTTGGTAGGTAGAAAATAACTGATCATTTTTCCTCCTGTTTCATTATTATTATTGAGTACATGTCACTAATTTATTATTTTAATAATTGAAAACTATGGAAAATGTTTCTTTTATTTTTTATATATATAAAAGAAAGAAGTTGTAATTGTCAATGATATCACAAACAAACTACGTTCCTTTTCATCCAAACTAAGCTGCATTTATTGTTCCATAAAACAACTTCACCCTTTTGTTATCTCAAATCTCAGTGACCTTTTTGCCTATGCTTTCTGTCATTTTATAGAACCAGCAAGACTGAAATTTAAAATTTTTGAATTTTAGAAGATATATATTCCCGTATTACAAACTTAAAAATGACAATTAAATTTTGGAATAAATACAGTGACTAATAAATAGGTAATAACATACAGAGTCTGTTAATGTTTTTTTCTTCTTTTAAAATGTTTTCTCGTTAGTACGAGACTCTCTATTAAAACACAATTCTATCAGAATTTAAAAAATTAAAAAAGAAAAACAAATTCTGCCAATTTATTTAACCCTAAAAAGGGGTGAAAGCCGTTAGAAGGGCAAAAGAGGGTAGGGCCATGAATGTGATGAAGCCGTCAGAACAAAGCACACACCGCCGTTGCTGCATGGCTGTGTTAAGTTAAAGAGTGAGGAAAGAGACAAGCTAAACTGCCGACTTGCTCACATTGGTGGCCGTGTAATTTGGCGGCGCATCAATTGCTAACTGCCAAATCATCATCATCTGTGGTTTTTATTTAAGAGGCAAATGATTTTTCTCGCTTTTGGTTTTTAACTTTATTTTATCTTTAGGTCATTCTAGTAAATTGATTTCCATGTTATCCTATCAAAAAGAGATTTTGCAGAATATATTATTATATTAAATATCAAATTAAATTTATAAAAGGCATCCATTTCCTTTCTCTTAATCGAGATTGGACAACACAAAATGACTCCACAACATATATAGAAAGAAGTTATAAAAATATATAAATTTACTTAAAATATCTATCTATTGTTTAAAAAAATTTAACTTCATTATAATATATTTTTTCAAACATAAATTTAATTATATAAAATTTTAAATTATTTTCTATTTCATTTAAAATATATAAATTTTAAATTTATAAATAAAATTTAACCCTAGCTCCATTTCTTACTTTATTTTTTTCTTCTCTCTCAAGTAAACAACTTTAACAATACATTAATTATACATACACAATTAATTATATACGTTATTTTATATTAAGAAGTTTATAAGAATTTGAAAAATAACTCAATTTTAGTTAGTAAAATATTCTTACGGATCAATATTTTAATGTATAAAAGATGAACAATATAAGACTTACTCCTTTACAGATTTTTGGTGAATAAAATGAAGCCTTAATAGATAATGCCCACTTATACGAGCCCGTTGATCTTTTGCTTTCACTTTGTCTTTTATTTGACAGTAATATTTTTTATATTTCATCTGTTGGTTTCTTAATAGAGAATTATGAATAAGAGTATGTCTTGATCAGCGACTAAAATAAAAATACCTTAGAAGTACAAATATAAAATTTTCAATTACATTAATAAAATTATGTAGTTGCAATTCAACAATCACTGCACTCCATTTAATAACTATTCTTTATGATATATGGATTTTTTAATTTTTAAGTTCAATTGCAAAAATATTACCAATAAATCTTCCATCATAATATATAACCCACTAAATTACCAATATCCTTATAAAGAAATATCATATCCCATTGAAGAATAATATCATAAATTTCACAAAATATATTAACAACTCTACGAAAAAAAGTCAACAAATCTCAATAAAGTTTGTATTTATTGAATTAAAATAAATTAACACAATTCTTTTTTAGAACAAAAAAAGGCTTACGCAGGTTTAATAGCTGAGGAAAGAAAATAGAAAAAGTTAGATTATTTTAATTCAGTGACTCCTAATTATTTTTTAAAAACAATCATATATATTATTAATTTTATATTTTAGTTAATCACCCAACAGGTCCATTTAATAGATGGAACTGCTTAAATAAGTCATAGTATTAATAATTAATAATATGTTTGGTATATATGATAAAAGTTGGACCTCATAATTCCAATAACTTAGCTAACCTATGAGATAAATTTTCTCTAAAACTAAGTCCCAGTAGGAATATTAATCTGTAATTAATAAAATTTAGATCCCTTAAATAATTTTGAGTTCTTATTTTATTTCTTTAAAATAATTTTAATTTTTTAATTTATTTCATAAGTACCTATACTTATATCAGTATATATTAGAGTAAAAAATGACTGATCAAGCCAAAAATTGATATAGACTACATGAAAGAACTTAGAAGAGATTTTGAAAAAAAAAAAAATTAGAAAATACAAGTTTTATATATATAGAAGAAGAAATATTTTAGTAATTTAATTACTATAATAATTTATTTATCTAGTTAAATGATCATACTGGATCGTAGAATTATAAAAATAAAAATTAATTAATTTTATAGATTAATATATTTGTATTAAACAATGGCTAATATAAATATTCATATGACTTAACTAAATTTAAAAAGTAAATCTAATTTTAATAATTATGAGTACGTAAACTAAACCAACCATAAAAAGCTAAACCCTTATTCAATTAAGTACTAGTTAATTACAGTAAGTGGCACCGTCATTAGAATGAATAGCGCGCCGTGCTAAAATGGTTCATGGATCTTCCTTCAGAAATTTTTTTGATTAAATTTGTAAAGTAACTTTTCATAGTTAATCACTCATGATCATCTCATTTAAATCTGATGGTGGCATCAACTTAAAGCACAATAAAAACGGGCGTAATTATATACATGACATGTGATCAGCATTTGAATAAGCATTGGAAAAGTTGAAACAGTGGTTAGTTGTCTCCACATCTTTCCCATATTATACAGCAAATACTTCATTGGTAGCCATCACATAGCTGTAAAACCCATTAAACTGAACAGCTTAATATGGGACCCCTGCCCCTCCCTTCCCTTGCAGATCTTAGATCCTTTTTATTATTTTCTTTCATTTTTCTGTTTTATTAATGACATTTCCATTGGTACACTTTGCATTAAAATATTTATTTTTATTGGAAAAGCAGCAGGTGGCGTGGTCTTATTGGAGAGTAAGGGGGCTGGTGGGCGTTGAATAATAATTAACGAGTGTTTCTGGCTGTGACTTTTGAGCGGTGTCGACATTGTAATGTAAATTTCGCACTTGGGGATGGCATGGACGTGGACCAACATCCTCCCCATAACACACCAACTTTTCACTTCTCTTCTGGTTATTAATTTAATTATTAACAAAATGACATAAAAACATAGATACATATATACTGTTGTGACCACTTTGGAAGACTATCCAAATCGAAATAAATAAGTAGGATTTTTTTATTTTCTTCTTTTCGAATTAAAATATAACATTTGGTGGAATCAGCCTCGACATTAAAATTTTAACTATTAAAATTTAAATGTTTTCTGTGATTTTCAATTTGAAACCGGGAAAAGTATTATTTTACATCAAAATAATTTATTTTTTTATTATATTTTCTTAAAATATAAAATATAAAATATAAAAGTACAGCATAAAATTTAAAATTGATGTTATTTTTCTAATCACCGAGTAGAGAATGTACCGTGGGTTAATGGAGTCATACTTGCATTTGAACCGGTAAAAAAGAAGAAAAAGACCTGAATTTAAGTAAAACTCTAGAAAACACAATAAACGTAATATTCGAAAATTGCATAAAAGGACAAAAACGCACGGGAGCTACTGGACAGTTGACAGAGTGAGGTCAGCTTTAGTCACCACCACCAACACAGCAAAAGAACAGAGAGTGCGTATAAATCTCAACCTCTTCTCCTATGATTTGTTTGTACAAAAACAAAATTTATATTTACTCAGTATTTCTTCTTTTAAAAAAGAATTTATCAAAAATAATTTATGCATATCATATCTTATTAAGAATCTAGTATAAGCAAAACACGTCATTTTTGGCTTTCGCTCCTTTCGGTTGAATTGGTTTCACTCAAATCACCATTATTTTCTTTTCGACGATTCCCAATTCCTTTTCTCAATCGCCCAATCCAATCATTGGATTTTAAAGAAAAGATCCGCCTTTTCTTTTCTTAGTCAGTTTTTCTTTTTTATTATTTTTTTCCCAGCTTTCTTCTCTCAAACTCGATCCCATTTTAAGGTAAACTTTTTTTATTTACTTTCCAAAATGCGATTTTCTCTGCTTTATCAAATATTACAAATCTCTCTGTTTATTTCCATTTCTTTTGTGAAAAGGTTGTTCGTTGTTGATGGTCATCTAAAGCTCTCTGTTTCATTTTCCATCGGAGATTGTTTCAAGAAACTGCAATCTGGTAACCTTCTTTGTCGCTCTTATCTTTGCGTTCTTGTTTTTATTTTATTTATTTTTTAAATTTCTTTACTCTGTTTGTTTGGTTGGTGATGAGGAAATAGTTAAGTTCTTGTCACCTGCTTTGGTTAAGTTTGTTTTTCTTTCTTTTCTGTTAAAATCATTTAAGGTCTCTCTTGTTTCTGTATTTTTTCTCGGCAACCAAACAAACAAACAAGCAATAGTTGGCTGGTGTAAATTGTAACCTGCTGCAATTATTTGGTTGCTAAAAAAAAAAGGAAAAATAAATAAATAATAATAATAACAATAACGACAAAGAATACGATGTTAAAATATTTAATTCTTTCTTAACACACTGCTCAAGAAAGTTCTGTTTATATCGGTGATAAAAAATAATTGGCGACTTTAGTGTAGATGAAGATTAATTTTTGTTGATTAGTAATTTAGTACTTGGTAGGTGAATGTTGTTTTGTTTCGTTGCCATAGACGGAATTGGTTACTTGGTCAAATTGGATGGCTATATGAGGAAGTTATAAGCACGGCTACTTATATGACGGATTTATTTTTTAATGCAAGTAGAAGGTGAAAGTTGCCCTAAATAATTCTCAGAAACAGATTATAGGCGAAATAATTGTATTATTGTATTGAAATAATGTGAATTTGCTGAATAATATTTATTTATTTTTTTGCCCTGGTCTCTTTGTCCACTGCTGAATTTGGTAATGCAGCAGCAGTTTATGTTGAGAATAATTCTTTTGTGCCTTTCTCTGCTCTTATGGGACTTTCCTACTGTTGTTATTTATTGTAGTGAAAGATGGTTGCCTTTGGAAAGAAGTTAAAGGAACGGCAAATTCAAGAATGGGGAGGGTATGTTACACATATTACTCGTACATTCTTTATATTCATTGCTCATGATAAGTGCATTTTTATGAATGATAGCATAGTGAAGAAACCTCCACATTTTGACAAGCATCTTTTGTTTTAATAACAGTATTACCTTTTTTTTCTTTTTTCTTTTTTGGGGTTAAAAGTTATCAGTCTTGGTTACATGGATTTCTCTTTAGTCATTAAACTATTTCAAGTTTTAACTGAGGGTCAAATAAGCATGAGTTGGACTTATGTTCAAGTGAGAACTTGCACACATACATGCAGGTTGATATAGATAGGGAAGTTCAGAGAGATGTAGAGAGGTGGGGCTAATTGTTTTACGTAAATAAGGCTCAATTTTCAGTTGCATTTTAGTGTATACTTGTGTAGCAATTCTTTTATGCTCTCTTGAATGTCTGCTTTAGTTTTCTCATACATTTTCTTTATTTCTTCTAGATATTATATCAACTACAAATTAATGAAGAAGAAAGTGAAACAATATGCTCAACAAATTGAAGTCGGAACACAAGATCGCAGGCACGTTCTCAAGGATTTCTCGAGAATGCTAGATAGTCAGGTGCGGAATTGTGTATATTTGTAGAGCTGGTTTATGATTCATGTATTCAACTTGTCTATATAATTATACAGTAATTACGATGCTATGGTTGGAAGGTTTTGTTGGTGCAATAAAATTAAAGCATAAGCCGAATGATTCTGTTAACTCTATCGAAGAGTTACCAAAGCTAATTTAAGTTAGAAAATTTGTGAGTTTTCTGCTAATTCTCCCCCTTCTCTGACAAGCAATAAAATGGGTGCTGATGTATAGGAATCTAAGTACAATCTTGAGGTGGAGTTCTTAGATAATTGTTATTTTGATGATTGATTTTGTTTTGTCTTTCATTTGTTGCCGAAATAGATAAGTGGAATTGCTTAAACTCTTTTGAGGAAACATGTTGAGAAGCTGGATAGCATATGTATAACTATATAACTTTGGATATCTTTTACGCATATAGATAAAACCATATTGTCTGTATAAAGAAAAGGTCTTGTTTATATGCAAGTGATGTGCTTGTGTTTTTTCTTGTTTCTTAACCATCATACCTCAATTGAATACAAGTGCATTTTATGTTAATTTTTTCATAAAAAGTCAAGGTTCAAGTGTTACGATTAGTTTGAATATTGATGCATGTTAAATTATTTCCTTAATAACAATTTCAGATAGAGAAGATTGTTCTTTTTATACTGGAACAACAAGGGCTACTTGCGAGTCGGATTGCTAAGCTCAATAAACAGCAAGAAGCTCTTCAGGAACAGGCAGATATTGCTCAAATATCTCGATTACGAGAAGCTTATAGAGCAGTAGGGCAAGATTTGTTAAAGCTTCTCTTTTTTGTTGAAATAAATGCTATTGGCCTACGTAAGATACTGAAGAAGTTCGATAAACGCTTTGGATATAGATTCACTGATTACTATGTCAAAACTCGTGCTAATCATCCTTACTCTCTGTTGCAGCAAGTGTTCAAACATGTGGTAATGTACCATTCTTATTCTTGTTGCAGCTATATGCTCTAGACAGTTCCTACTGAATAATATAGTAAATTTCAGGGTCTTGGAGCTGTTATTGGAGCCATTTCTCGCAATCTGCATGAACTTCAGGAACATCAGGGAAGCTACTTATCGATCTATGATCAGCCTGCTCTTCCCTTCCAGGTCGGTTTCTCCATATACAAATTGGATTGCCTTTTCTTTTACTTTTGTGAATTTTCCTCAAGCCTTGTTCTAATTGATGTCTGCAAAGGGAGGCAGTCAATAATTCGAGGACTCGCATTATGTTGTTGATCTGCAGGATCCTGTGGTTGATTCACTAAAAGCAGCTGTAGACAGGCTTACACATTCGACGAATTTCCTCAACTTCTTGGCACAACATGCGCTCATTATGCAGGAAGAGCTACCAGCTCCTACAGAGGAGCATATTGATGATCAGAAATACCATTTTATGTCACTTCTCTTAAACTTAATAAACACGTTCCTTTACATGGTCAACACATATATAATTGTCCCCACAGCAGATGATTACTCCACAATGCTTGGAGCAGCAGCAACAGTTTGTGGTGTTGTGATTGGAGCAATGGCTGTTGCTCAGGTGTTTTCTTCAGTGTACTTTAGTGCTTGGTCAAATAAATCGTACTTCAGACCTCTAGTATTTAGCAGTATTGTTCTTCTTGTGGGAAATCTCATGTATGCATTGGCGCTTGATTGTCAGTCAATAGCGCTCCTTTTGGTAGGCCGTCTATTCTGTGGGTAAGCAATTTTCAGCTTCTTTGTTGCTTAATCTTTAATGGTTTCAGCCTGTGGTTTCTGGCTGATTTCACTGAGATTTAAACCCTCATGCAACCCACTGAAAAAGTTCACATCACAACTTGAATTTATCAGCAACTTAACGTGGACTTGCAGGACTATATAAGGAATAAGGGCTAGTATTATGTACTCAATTATGATAGACATGTGCAATCCATCCATAGTTGTACAAACGAACTTGAAGCTCATTTTATTATATGCGAGGATAGTTCAATGATTAGAGGTTCCTAAATGGTGGAAATTTCATAGAGAATGCCTTGTTACCTCATATTACAGGTTGACCTAATTATACTTTATATAATGCAGGTTTGGTTCTGCTAGAGCTGTTAATCGGCGTTACATCAGTGATTGTGTGCCGCTAAGAATTCGTATGCAAGCATCGGCGGGTTTTGTCAGTGCCAGCGCTCTTGGAATGGCTTGTGGTCCTGCTCTTGCTGGCTTACTTCAAACACATTTTAAAATTTACAAGCTTACATTTAATCAAGTCACTTTGCCAGGGTGGGTTATGGCTGTGGGATGGCTTATATATCTCATATTCTTATCGTTTACATTTAGAGAACCTTTGCATGAGACTGAAATGAGCAATGAAGCACAGGAATCTAATAATGGTATGCTGACCTCTCTATCCACAGTATCTTTATTTTCTACATGTTCCATTACAATTCTCTTTGATCTAATTATTTTAGTTCTTTTATTTGAACATTGACCATTGTGAACTGCTTGCTTTTAATAGTACAAGTGCTACCTCTTCTGGTTTCATCCCCTTTTTATTTTCTCCATTTTTATGTAGCCTAAATAGAAAAATTTGACAGATTGAGATAAATCTAGGAGCTTTAGAGTTTTAAAATAATATAATGCTTTATGTTATGTCCATTTTGGTAAAAGCACAAACAATTTGATGCTGCAGTTCTTCCTATTTAAATAGGTTAGCCATAAGTTTGTATATAGGTGTCTCAAAAGTTTCTTTAATCTATCTAGTACTTTTCCAGTGGTGAGTGGTATTCTAGAATCCTTGATTACAATAATACTATTCAACTAGCACGTACTTTGCAAGTGATTCTTTTAACCTGTGACATTTAATTATTATAATAATGTTTAAATTGAGTTATTATTAAGCACAATTAATATCTAAAATGTATAGAACTCCAAGGACCATAATATGATATAGCAATTTAAATGTAAAGTCTAATATAATTAAATAAACAATGATAAACTCTATTTTAATAATGAAATTAGATTAAATTTTTGTAGACTTAGAGCTTAAGCCAGACTTCATCTATTTGTATATGGCTAGGTTTTAAACTTTTGATTTTTATTGAATAATATTTACTAATAAATGGTTATATTGACATAGAATTCACAGGCCTCCGATTCTGTAAAAATCTAAAAATCAGTTACAAGTGTGATAAATAATGAGTATAATACTAGATTAGAGCTCTCCAATCATTACCTTAGCACATTTGCTATTCTAATTTTGTAGATATACTAAATCAAATTGTGATATCTTATGTAAAAGTAATAGATAGAGACAAATTTTAAAATTAGAATTTCAATAAATAGAATCCTAATTGAATGATGTTTTTGTTTCTAAAATTAATAGTTATTACATAAAAAACTTAATTAGTTTTGTTTGTGAATATCTTAAACCACGAAGGATTTTTTAGTCCATTCATATGTTCCTCCAGCCCAAACCACTTTTATTTCTGATACGTTTTCACTTTGTTTTTCTTTTGATTCACTTGTTAGGATGTAACCTTTCCTCAATCCTCCTCTTTTCTACAAGAGATTCTTCCTTCCTCCCTTAATGTAAAAAAACTGGTGGATGCATAACAGGTGTTGCCAGATGCCTGATTGCTGAGCCAGCCCTATGAAATGCTGGACCTGATATCTCAAAACTTATTGGAGTTTTGCTGGAAAGTGAAATTATAGAATTGTGATTCCAAAAGAAGGTAGCATCATTATAGAAGCGTGAACTGTAATCACAACTTGTAACTAGTGGGGTCTTTGTTGGAGAAGTTCTAGAGAAATGGTCTTACCAGAATTTTGTTTGAATCTCAGTAGTACTACTATTGCTGGTTTTATCCGCATTATTCAATTCCTTGTTGTCTATATGTTTAAATCTGTAGGTAAAATTCTATATTTGACTCTTCTAGTGACAGGACCAAGGGAAAATGATGCACTTGAGAAGGGTCTTAAACAACCTTTGCTGTTGAGTTCAGAAGCCAAGCAAGAGGACGAAAATGATGATGGAGAATGTGATGCTAGTGAGGAAGCTCCTGAGGAATCTCGGACACCTGCCACTTCAATTGTCTCGGCGTACAGGCTACTTACACCCTCTGTAAAGGTATGTCTAATGATTGGACCCTGTTAGCTCAATCAAAAAAGAGAGACCAAGGACTAGAATTTTTTATAGGAGCACTTGTGTCACTAAGGCATAGGCATTGTTTCCTACACAGGAAAAAAATTATAGGTACAAGTCAACTGCTTGATATAGTACAATTTCTGTCAAATGAGCATGACTTATGTTCTCATATAGTTAAATTATTTCATGATAAAGAATTTGAGTGCAGTTCAAGCTATGTGTGTCTTGTGTACTCAAATGCTAAGTAGACACAAAAAAATCCGAGATGCTAAATGTGAAACATCTAGCAAACAAGTGCCTAACAGCTCTATGCAATGAACAGGATATTTCTTGCTTAAGCAAGGCCTGAGAAGTAGTAAAACCACATAAAGCTGGTTTCTTTTTGAAATTAGTGGCTGGAGTTTTATATAAGTAGTTTGCAGGACATTCTGGAATAGCAGGTTATAAGTTATGATAATTTAGTCTGTTGGTTAATTAAATAGACAAACTGCAGGAATGTTCTTATTGGCTTCGATATTGGAACAGAACATGTCACCCTGCTGTTATAGGAGACTTTCTTAAGAAGATGATGTAGTGCTTTGTACTTTTGCTTGCGGTGGACTTGTGAATTGAATTTTGCATTCAAAATGATGATGATAGTCGAGATCATGCTTGACATCATGTGTTTATTTAGCAAGAGTTAAACTTCATTGAGAACTGATTCGGATATTTATGTTTCTCATATTGTACCTGCTTCCTGATACCAAAGTTTCTGCTTCTAGGTTTAATATGATTGTATGTGGACATGATTACTAATATAAATTTCTTGGATCTCATCAGGTTCAGTTGTTGATATATTTCATGCTAAAATATGCAATGGAGATTTTACTCTCAGAATCTAGTGTCATTACTGCATACTACTTCAGCTGGTCAACAAGCGCAGTTGCTATTTTTCTTGCATGTCTAGGCCTAACGGTTCTTCCAGTAAATATTATTGTTGGAAGCTATATTAGTAACATGTTTGAAGACAGGTAATATATATATATATATTTTTTTTGGCTTCTCTATTATTCTTTTACATTCTGTGAAACCTTAAAATTTGAAATTTGTTATATCCTAGTAATGCAATTCTTCCTTATTGATCTATTTGCAGGCAAATTTTATTGGCATCAGAAATTGTGGTTTGTATAGGAATAGTCACGAGCTTCAAAATCATAAATCCATACACTATTCCACAATATGTTTCCTCGGGGCTAATAATGTTTGTTGCTGCTGAAGTGCTTGAAGGTGAGAAGTTATTCAATTTTTAATTACCCATCACAATTATGATTTTTATGACAGTAGAAAGAACTAACATAAAACTCTTCTGGGCATTCACCTGTCAACTTATTCCCATTGATTTGTGCTGTGTAATTTCTCGGGTAATTAAGGCCACGTACCTTGCTTTCATAAGTAAAATACTGAAACAGTATATATACAGTAAAATTATTATCTCTTGAAAGCTGAATATGATGCATCATCTCACGATTCCTTTAATCATTCAGATTTTGTCAGAAGATCACAATATGTTAAAGATAACTGGCATTTGTTGACACAAAATATTTCCACAAATGTATAATGACATGGGCTATAATTTATTATGTAGAGGTTAACTTGTTGTCGCTGTTTTGCATTCATGACTTTTCGCTCATATATATATATATTTTCTCCTTTAGGTGTGAACTTGTCACTGCTCTCTCGAGTCATGTCATCCAGGCTTTCCCGTGGAACATATAATGGTGGTTTACTCTCAACTGAAGCAGGGACGATAGCTCGTGTAATTGCAGATGCCACAATAACCCTAGCTGGCTACCTGGGCACGAATAAACTCTTGAACGTGACCCTTCTTCCTTCGCTCTTCTTTTGCATAGTCTCCATTGTTTGCACCTGCTTTACCTACAATTCCCTCTATTGATTTGTATGTTGTTTCGAATCAGTTATTTGGTCTTCAAATCCAAATTTCAATTTTGTTTCCTCTTTGTTATTTTACCCCATATTATTCTTTTTCTTTTTTATTAAAAAGCATCATTTATCGGTTTACATATTGTAAGAAACTAGCTCATTGATTATCCAATTCCTAGCCATTAATCATTTTCAGGTCTCTGCCATAAAGGGCTTAAATTTTTTTTTTTTCAGTATCCTCTAGTACTTGCGTTGTACAGACAGCCTAAGGAAATGTAATGTACTGAAAACATTTTCTTTTGGCAAGTAGAGTTGGAAAACATTTTAAAACTGACTGGTTTTTATTTTCATATCGTCTTATTGGTTGTGTGATTCCAATAACATGAACCGTGTCTCTTAAATAACTGAAAAGGGTGAGATAGACCTGGATAATGGCCGTGTTCGAAGTGTAAACTGAATCAGAAATGGACCGGTTTATTTGGGAATTGGTCTAGTCAATGGTCTCGGTCTTGACCTTGAACCTGAATCTGAACCGGCAGTTGGGTTCGGTTCAATACCGAAGAAAGAAAAAATTAAATAAAAAAAATATTAATTAGTAATATTAAAGTTAGGCTTATGTTTAGATTTGATTCACTTATATAAAAAATAATAAATACACAATTATATGTTAAATTTTAATTTCTTTCCATATCATTGCTCTTTTTATTTTTACTTTCTTTAGATTAAAAAGTTAACTAAATTAAATCATATGATTCTTGACTCCCATGAAATAAATAATTATTACAGTAAATGTTATGGATTATTCTTGACTCTCATTGAATACATAGTTATTACAATAAATGTTATGGAAATATATAATAACCTAATTAAAGGTTGTGATTATCTTAAACCTATTTTTTTGACAAGTATAGTTATCATAATTTGTTAATTTAAATTTCAAATTCTTTTCCGCTATTTGAACCTAAACTAAATTAAAATCGGAATTATAATGAATCTGATTGATTTTAAACTGTTCAATCCTTAATTCACAGTTTGATCTCTAAATGAACTATGAACCTACATGGCCGGTTCTAGGTCATTTCAAGCTCTTGGCCAGTTCTAGGTGAAAGATTTAAGAGAAATAAGACAGTGCAGTCTTTATTTATTCAGTTCTATTTTTGAAAAAAGAAAAAGAGCTTTAGGTAACCAACATCTCTTGCTACTCAAGGTCACATTTGCAGACAAATTATGCTCCCAATCTTTTTTACATTTTCCCAAAATTCAGTATAAGTTATTTATGAAACATTGTCAGCCCAAAGTTTCCTGCAGTGGGTTTGGTCTAAACTCTAACGAAACCGAAACAACAGTTACAGCCTAGGATGTTTCAACCATACATGAACAAAGACTGCCGTAGGGATTCTTTCAAGAAATACCGTCAAATTTCTTTTCTAAAAAAATATTATGAATTGATAAATTATTTAAAAAATATGATACTAACATTTTTTTTATAAAATAATATATATATATATATATATATATATATATATATATATAATGTTTAATATCCATTTGATAATATTAATTTAATTACAGGTCGATCTATTAGAGCCGAATATATGCATAACTAGTATTTTTTTTATAAATATTTCATATATATTTAATTTACAATTAATATCTGTAATTATTTTTTAGTATCTATTTCAGATTTTTGATATCAATTTTTACTATATATATAATATATAAACAGTGTCTGTAATTGATATCTAAGATTATCTTTTAGTATTTACTATATATTATTTTATATTTATTTTATATATTTTTAGTATATAATATACATTTTATATATATAATTAGTTAAAAAAAATTATCATATTCTTTTAGAATATTTGATATATAAATAATATTTAAATTATCTAAATCACTTTAATGCACCATAGATGTATGGACCATATAAATCTATAAATATTAATATTATTTTAGTTTTAATAATTTATTAACGTAATTAAATATTAGATTAGTTAATTATATATAATACTTCATTGATCTATTAACAATATTATTTTTATTTATTAAATTTTTTTATCTATTTTTAAATATTATATTAGTGGTACTTAACAATTATAAAATTTTGACTTATATAAATAACTAAAAATTATATATTAATTTATTAACAATTTATATTAGTAGAAAAATAAGTAAAATAAATAAATTATTTAAAATGATATTAGTTAATAGTTTATAATTAAAAAATAGACTTATAATGGTAGAGTGTTACAATGGTACTCTGGCAAAAATCTTATCTTTTAGTTTTTATTTCGAATTTTTGATATCAATTTCATATATTTTTGTGTTTATTTTTTATATATTTAATATATATGTGGTATAAAACACTATTATCTGAAACTTATACATCAAATTATTTTTAGTATATATTTTATATTTTTTTTGTATCTATGTAGTATATATTTACTATTAGGTATCAACAAAATAATTTATACTTAGACTTAATAATATGATAATTAAAAGTCTCACATATGTGCATCTTTTCATACATCTTTCATCTAAACGGAACAAGTTTTTAGTTAACTCTCTAATTGTTATTGAATAAGAAGAATTGACATATCAAGTCATTTTTCTTATTGTAATATTTTAAAAATTATTACTAATTTTTAAAAATAAATTAAAATTATATGTATTTATTTTCAAATTTTGAAACAATTGGTAAATTAATTGGTAATTAGGCCTTAATATTAATAAAATTAAAAAATTATAATCATATAAACATAATAAAAATATGAACTAGGCACCAAAATAATTATATAATATTAATATAATATTATATATTAAGTAAATATTTTTATATTCATTAAAATTAATTTTATTTATGCATTATACGATTATCATAATTATTTTGAGTTTAAAAAATAATATAAATAAAATTTATAAATAAAACTGAATAAAAAATATTTTATAATTATTTATAATATTTTTATGAATAATGATAAATTAAATATTTTTGATGTCTTTTTAATTTCCGTTATATATAATTTTAAATTCTATATATTAAAATAGTAAAAATATTAAAATATATCAAAATATAGTAATATATGTTAAAAAATTATATCTCAAATTTTCTTGTATATATATATATATATATTATAGGTAAATAAAATTTAAAAATTAACATAATTAGTAACATATTCTTTCTTACTTTCAATTGGTCGTACTCTAGATAATTAAAAATTAATATACCTTCAGCAAATTATAAAATAATTATCTATTAAAACTAATATAATATAATTTTTAGGAAATTTTTATATATTAAAATTTTATATTATTAGTGAATGAAACTAATTTGTTACATATTTTACAATTTAAGTATTTCATCAATATATAATTGATAATTTCATGACCAAAAGTGTTATAATTTTATAATGTATATCAATATTCATCATTTATAGGATAATACCATTATTTACTATAATGATGTTTATTTTGTATCTAATCAATTTTTAAATATTAATTATTTTAGTGAAGTACATTCATTAGTTATGATCTACATGTTTATTAATTTGTTATTGTTAATTTAGTAATTATATATGTTCATTTATATTCATATGAAAATGATATTGATTCTTTATGAATGTTAGATTCATTATTTTTATGATATATATTGAGACAATTTTATAATTGATATAAATGTTCATCATTTATAATTATAATATATATTTATTAATTTATTTAAATATACATATATAATATAGACATAATATAAATCGTTTTTAACAGTTAATAAATAAATAAAAAAGTCAAACTAAAGTTATCCTATAAATATTTATATTATAGTATAAATATAATTTTTAATAAAAAAATTAAAAAAAATAAATATTATTTAATAGTAATTTAATGAATATAAATTTAACTGTGTTAAAATTCTGATGCATGCAGCAAAATTCTGACGCATGTGACAATGTGGTCCAACATGCAGGGTATCATGCCTCCTTTAGTTTCCCACATACGGTGCCATTGGTTTTTCTCGGTAGTTAGACTATACGATACAAATAAAATAGGGCTGTTTACAGAAAAGAAATCTACTTTTCAATAATTTTTACATTTATAGGTTCAAAGTTTTTTTCTTTTATATGTCAAAATTTTATATGTCAAAAATTAAGTATATAAATCAAAAAAATTTAAATATTAAAAATTTATTTATATATATATATATTAATCATCAATCAGTGTGTATAAGCAAAAACAGATACTAATTCTAAACAAAAATTTTCCTTTTTTATCTAAAATAAATTATTTATTTCTATTAATTAATGGTGAAGGAGAATATACCGTAGATGTAATATATGCCCTCCATCCGACAACTAACCAAACAATAGAGCAATTTGTAGTTGATAGTTGGGTGCATTAATTTAAGCACATATATGCAACTACTCATCTCTCTCTCGATACATCACAATTAATAAAAGAATAACACTTACATATAAATGTTTTACACTTCAAAATTAAATAATTGATATATATTTTATTATTTAAAAAATAAATATATATTAATTATTTATTAATTTAGCATATAAATAGAATATATACTAAATTTTCTCAACAATAATTAATAGATCTGGAACTTAATTAATGGAGTTGCCAAGTTTTTTCTCCTAGCTCTCCTGTTTCTGCTTTCTATAAATTTTTATTTATTTATTTCATTGTTGGTGGTGTTTGTAATTCCACACAAGCATTTTGTTGAATGGTCCATTGGTCCGTAGATGGTCCTGGATATTTATGGTATTATAATAATAGTAATATCTTTCTATATTAATATAATTCATTGTATAATAATTTATTATTTAGCAAAAGTTATTCTTTTAAAAAGAAAAATTATTAATTTATAGAACATCTATTTAAGAAAAGTATTTCATATATAAAATATTGTTATATTTTTGGATAATACTAATTTAGTTTTATATATTTATTGTTTGTATGTTGCTAATAAATTTTGATATACATTTCTGATATAAAAGACCAGATACAATGATGGTAAATCTCTAATTAAATATTAGATATATGAGATACTTTAGTTATTGGAATATAAGCATTCCTAAAATATATTTTTTACATATTTTTAATATTTTGTATTAATTATTAAATAGTAAAAATATATATTATAGTTATACCTATAGAACGTGGTCAGTTCTTATTAAAGAAAAGAGATTATTAATTATTAATTCAGAGAAATAGTACTATATTATGTGTCTAATATTGGAGTGGAGCGTGATCAATAAGAAAATTTAATTTGTATAAAATAAATAGCCGAAGGCACTTATTTACAGGTACAACATTTTTCTTTCATTTCTTTGGATGTTGTTGCGAATAAGCCAACAATCACTTTCATGTAGTTGGCTGTTCCGCCACAAAACCATCAAGAAATCTTTGCACTTGCAGAAGTTATAGCCGTCGAGATTGTTGGGTTTGTAATATATATAAGCAAGGATTATTTGGTCTTGTTTTGTATAACAAAAACATAACAGAACTCTTTTGTCCATAAAGGGAAAATGGGTCTTACTCTTATTAGGTTTTGGAGACTCTTTGGTGCTTGTTTTCTTGGAGTTTTCTTTTCTCATAGTTCATGTTCCTCTGCTGATAAAGGTATCAAAATTTTCTTGGGTTTTACTCATTATTTTTCTTTCATGGCTTCATGATTTGCAGTTCATCTTTTAAAGAAACTATTGCTTTTCCATCATTTCCACATATATGAATTTTATGCATGGAAACTGGAGTGATATTCTATCTATCTATCTATCTTCTTGGCCTCTTGCCTTAACTTGCAGGTATTAATTAGACAGTTCCATGTGTGCTATAGCAATGGTGGCATTAACTACTTTCTGTATGATTTGATTCCTTTAATCTCAGATCATGAGAAAGGCAGTTAATTATTTAAATTATTAAGTTAATAAACAAACAATAAAGTTGTGATGGTTGTGTTATTATCCTAGATGGATTATTTTAATTGGCAATTATGAAAAGTCTTTTACTAGTTGCCATTTCCATGTGCATAAGTCAGTTCCTTACTGTTACATTCAACTAGCAAAGTCTATCTCACATAATTAGGCTCAGCCAGATGTATGCAATAGGCCTTGTTTTAAACTTTAAGATTTCCTTCAGATTTTTGTTCTACATTACTGAGTTAACCCGAGTTAATTTCTAGGGACAGTGGTTCACCCACATAATTTGTGGGACTTAACATTGAATACATGGGATCAAGTTTAGTTGGATATATTTAATGAAGGTTGTGTGCCCTAGTTAATGCCACAGTTTTTGGTTGAACTTGTGTACACTATTGAATCTTTTTTTCAAATGAACACATAATGCATAATGCTAACCACAATCCTTTCCCTACACAGCACCAAATTACTCATTTGTGAAAGATGCAACTTCTGCTCCACCAACATCTTACTATGACTACATCATTGTTGGGGGAGGAACCGCTGGCTGCCCATTAGCTGCCACTCTCTCCCAAAACGCCAGCGTTTTGCTCCTCGAGCGCGGGGGCTCACCCTATGGCAACCCTAACATCACCAATTTGGCAAATTTTGGAGCTGCACTGTCTGATCCTTCTCCAACGTCTCCCTCCCAACGCTTCATTTCTGAAGATGGGGTGATCAATGCCCGTGCAAGGGTGTTGGGGGGTGGAAGTTGCCTAAATGCAGGGTTTTATACACGTGCTAGTACTGCCTATGTAAGGTATATGCCAAAATTCGATTTCATTACTTAGTAAATGATTCGCAATTCTTTTTTTTTTTAATTTAATTACTAAATTGTGTATTATGAATTTTGATTATGGAACTAGGGATTAATTGTTCTTTCAGTTTACAGAAAAAGAGAAGACTCAACTTAAATTTCTGCTTAAAGTTGAAACTTATATTTACGGTCAAACTAATCCTTCAATATTTCTTTACTTTAAGAAAATTAAGCAATGAATTGACTTATGGTGGCAGGATTGAGGGTATGCAAATTTATTAATGGTGAATTTGTGATAAATTATTAAAACAAAATCATTTAAATATATATATATATATATAAAAGCAATAGTCATATTTCTAATTCTCTGGCTCCTTTATTTTAAAACTACAATAAGTTTAGACTAAATTAGTGAAAATAAATAAAGGAATGGTTCATTGATATTAAATTTGATAGATATTAATGTAATTAGTTTTTTAAGGTCGAACTTCACTATTGAAATTCTCTTGATTGATACATGTATTTAGTAATTAAATATAGATTCATTCGGATCTAGAGTAGCTAAGCGATGAAGTAAAATTAAATTTTGTCCATACATTGATTTTTCTGTTTGAAAATGAGTCACTCGGAATAGATTCATTGCTCAAGTCTATAAAATACAATTAACTTAAAATAAATTTTTAAGTATAATATACAATTTGAGTATAATAAGAGAATAACTAAACATAAATGTTAAAAAAAGAAAAAAGAGAGAAATGGGTAAAACTTGCTCAAAAACAGAATTCATATTTTGTGGCAGGACTGTGGGATGGGATGGAAGGCTAGTGAACGAATCATACCAGTGGGTGGAGAAGATAGTTGCATTCGAGCCTATTATGAGGCAGTGGCAAACAGCGGTGAGGGATGGGCTATTGGAGGCTGGGGTGCTGCCGAATAATGGCTTCACATATGACCATTTTAATGGCACTAAAGTTGGTGGGACAATATTTGATCAAGATGGACACAGACATTCCGCTGCTGATCTATTGTACTATGCCAACCCATCTGGACTGACTGTCCTTTTGCATGCTCCTGTGCATAAGATACTTTTCAGAACTCAAGGTAATTAATTTCAACTGCTAATGCAATGATGTTGTCATGGCTCTGACTTTTAAGTGCGGTATCACAAATTTGAGCAGGAAAAGCAAGGCCAATGGCCCATGGAGTGGTATTTAGAGATGCATCAGGGGCTAAACACAGAGCCTATTTGAAAAGAGGGCCCAAAAATGAAATCATCGTATCAGCTGGTGCACTTGGAAGCCCACAGCTGCTGATGATAAGTGGAGTTGGCCCTGCAGCCCAACTCAAAGCACACAACATCACAGTTGTCTTGGATCAGCCCATGGTTGGCCAGCTCATGTCTGATAACCCAATGAATGCCATTTTCATCCCGTCCCCGCTTCCTGTAGAGGTTTCGCTGATTCAAGTCGTCGGTATCACTCACTTCGGAAGCTACATTGAGGCTGCTAGCGGTGCAGACTTCGATGCTGGTGTTATGGCCACTCGCAGAGATTATGGGATGTTTTCTCCCAAGGTAAGACTTTGTTATTTCTCATTGAGCTGATATGTCATAACCCATTCTATATCTGTTTCGGCTAATTGAGACCTGGCAATCTAATTGAGACGAATAGGCACATGAAAGTTAACCCAACCCAACAAAGCTTTATTTATCATACGTATATTACATTTTAATGTTGTATAAATGATATGTATAAAATAATTATAATCAGAAGTTGACTATACGATATAATTGAAGCAATCAAGAACATTCCAACAAAGCAACCCATAGAATTCTAATGTCAAGGTCTTGTTGAAATGCGCAGATTGGTCAGCTCTCAACTGTGCCACCTAAACAAAGGACACCAGAAGCCATAGCCAAAGCAATTGAACTAATGAACAATCTTGACGAACAAGCATTTAGAGGTGGTTTCATTCTTGAGAAAATCATGGGTCCACTTTCCACCGGTCATTTAAAGCTAACAAATAGAAACCCCAATGATAATCCATCAGTAACATTCAACTACTTCAAGGAACCTCAAGATTTACAAAGATGTGTTGAAGGAATTTCAACAATAGAGAAAGTAGTTGATTCCAAGCCTTTCTCTGCGTTTAGGTACGACTTTTTGTCTGTACCAGAACTAATAAATATGACAGCAAATGCACCAATAAATTTATTACCAAGACATAGCAACACTTCGACATCTTTAGAACAATTTTGTAAAGATACTGTCATGACCATATGGCATTATCATGGAGGTTGTCAAGTGGGTACTGTTGTTGACACTAATTACAAGGTTCTTGGCGTCGATGCCCTTAGGGTTATTGATGGGTCTACATTTAATGCCTCTCCTGGGACCAATCCTCAAGCCACTGTCATGATGCTTGGAAGGTAATCAACCCATACTTCAAAACCTAATTTATTCAATTGACTCTGATATTTATAGTTTGATGATCTAACAAAATTCAAGTTTTGGGTTTGATTTTGTGCAGGTACATGGGAGTTAAAATATTGAGCGAGAGGCTGGCAACTGAGGACTCAAAGTAATTGATCAAATAATTATTTGATTTTTATGTATGTTTGAGAACCCCTGTTCTCTTTTTTTTTTTTTTTTTTTTTTTAATTTCTTGGGCATCAACCTCCCATAAAAATTTGAGATTATCTCAAATTTTCATGGCCTATATAAGCAAAAAGTTATACTACTTCTGTCCTTGTGTTGCTTTATAAAACTGATGATTGTAGTTTATTAATAATTGAAATTTCTTTGGAGCAAAAAGTTTGGATTGAGTTGATGAACATAAAATGGAATAGTTTTTATGGCAAAAATGGAGTAGTTTATAAAAAGTAGTTATTCATCTTCCACCTGTTATGTCCAATCTTATATATTTATTTTACGAGAAAATATAAGCTAATGCGTCCATGGGAAAGTTTAAATCCATCCATGCAAAATTCAAAATGATATGATAACTCAAATTTTCTTATTTTTATTTGGAAACATGGAAGACAAAAAGGTAAATAGAAGAGAATTCTGATTGGGCAAAGATAAAAATCTAATATATACATTTCCAGAAACCAAGTAAAAGAAATTATAATGTAAATGAAAATGAGAAAGAATATGACATAGGATATACCTTGAGGCCCAGAATTTGCTAGCTGCCACCTGCACTGAGGCAAAAGAAAAGAAGGCATCTGCTCCTCTTCATCACTGCTTTTTCTCCTTTTCCCTCTCCCCTTAATCTCCAAAACACTGATGGAAAACAATAAAGGTAGCTAGACACAGAACATACAGGAAATAGGTCTAAATCAGGGTTACTAGAATCTCTAAGTAGACTTTACAATCGTATAAAAGATCATTGCATGGAATGCGTAGAAAGCAGGCACCAAAAGGGATATCCACACAGCATATGCTATTCCGACAAGGCCTATAAAAGCTCTCGGTCTGTGTTACCTTGCTTGCAGTTTGTGTTCAAGTCACAAATATAGCTAGAGTTAACTACATCAAGGAAGAAGAAGAAGAAGAAGAAGAAGAAGAAGAAGAAAGAAGATGATGATAAGTGAACTAGTTGTAGGGCTTCTCTCCTTTGGCAAGCATCGATAAAAAAAATGTGATAGATCAATTTATAAATTTATTAATTAGTTGCTCTATTATAGTTCTTTGATGATTCGCCAAAGGAGAGTTGCCCTTCTACTTCTTCTACTTAATACGTGTAAATCTCAAGAGCTTAGGTATAGCCATTGCTTCCCATCTCAAGCTCAAGGTAAGCTGTAGCTAGCTAGCACTTGTGTATAAATGAACCTGTGATCATTATAATTAAGTTATATAATCTATGTTTAAATTCCTTTTTTACGCCATATTGCTTGTGTTTTATTAGAAGCGCATGTGCATGGTGTTGGGTGTATTATTTATTATATATATCCTATGCTCATGAACTACTACGGTTCAAGATATATCATATCTAACAAATTTGTTCAATATTACTTCAATATACTATATGTAACAAAAGTTGTGCAGAAATTATATATATATGTGTTTAATAGTAACATGCAAATGCAACCAAGTTGTGGATCGATCAAAGAAAATATGCTGATAGTAAAATGTTATTTGTGCGTGTAGCATGAATGCACGACAAGCCATATACTGCTGATTCTTATAGAGAAAAGGACACATATTTGTATATTTTGTGGATTGCAAAAACTAAAAAGTAGTTCATAATTCAGCAATTGGAGATTGTAATTGATTACGCAAAGCTTGAAACTATAAATTGTTTTATTTCCATTCCTAATTTCTGGAAAGAATTAGATTTACCCTTCTCAAATATATCATATACAAGGGTATGCAACCATTAATTGGTAGTATTTATAGAAGATTATTATTATTGTTGTTGTTGTTAATTTTTTATTTGAAGAGTAGTGTAAATGTATGTTATAATTTATTGATCACCTAATATACTAACTCGGTTTATCAAGTGTAATTTTATATGAGTTTTACATGTATTTTAATTCCCTAAAATCCAAGAGGAAGTTATTATTTTTTATATATAGGAAAAGAGTTTTTTCTATTCTTCTTTAATTACCATAACTTCCAAAAGTTATATTATAGAAGACATTGATGACATGGATTAATTAGTTCAACAAGTTTTGAGCACAACTTGAATTATTTTATACTATTAACGTCCGGTAAAATGGTTTGATAATCCAATCACTTTCTAATCAATCATATAAATTACAAGTGTCCATAGTTTCTAGCAAGGATAGCTTATTTTGCTTCAAAAGAGAAATTTATTTAAATGTATATTCAACTAAATATATTATGCTATATTGCTGTTTGGTACATTAAAAATGATTTCTTTTTTTCTTTCTAACAAAAAATAAAGTAAAAAACCAATTAGGATTTTATGTCGAACACAAAAGCATCAAAGTTGAGATGGCCGAGTTGGTCTAAGGCGCCAGATTAAGGTTCTGGTCCGAAAGGGCGTGGGTTCAAATCCCACTCTCAACATTACCTTTTACTCTTTTTCTTTTTTTCTTTTATAAAAGGATTGCTAATTCTAGTTAGGTATTTTCTTTTCGTGTCTAGCACACAGTATATGCACTTTTACATACACATTGGCTTTTCTTTTTTTTCCTTGCAAAAGAATAGTTTTGGAATTTAACCATGATTAGAGAAAAAAAAAAAAAGAAGAAAAATCTATAGCTTAAGCAATATAACAACTATTTAAATTTCTTGTTAATTTTCATAAATGTTCAATATTCGTAAAAGAACTCCATGTGATAGAAGAAATCGTCTTGTAACTTTATTTTATGATATTTTTATACTTTATGTTTTATTTCGTTCAACATTTAAATATTCAACCAACTAATAGAGTTAGTATTTTATAGTTAATATGAACTTTTAGTAATGAACAATTTTATTCTAATAAAATGACATAAACATACATTACAAAGTTAAAATTCATTCGGATAAATTTTATCTTTAAATTCAACTATAAATTATAAAATCCTAAAGTAATATATGTCTTTCCCTTTTAAGTTTGTGATCAATATTGATTTGGATACTTTAGTTAATAAAATCCTTAATTAGAAAGTTAATAACTTGATTGTGGATCAGAGTGTAAATAGCAAACATACAAATCTAATTTTGAAGAAGAGAAAAAAAAAAAAAAAAAAACCTCTCCAGTATTGGTAGATGGCAAGGAAGGACCGGCGGCTTTCATGTAGAGACTTGCATTGATGCGTTTTCTCTTTGTTTTCCCTATTCAACAGGAAAGCCGGTTTACTGGAAAATAAGATCCAGATTATTCCGTTGAAACTCGATATCAAATACAAGGACGACATGGAACCAACAAGGACCACAAAAGTTTGTAGAGAAACATGGGGGATTTTTCTTGCATACTTCCAACACTAAAGACTCGTTATGTTGGAACAAAATGACAAAACGACCTCGACCCCATCCTCGTGGTGGGGACGATGGTATGGTATGATACAGAAAATGACGTTACACAAACTGTAAGAATTTTGCTCTAAAGAAGCAGGACCAGTGTTCCTTTCCTTATCCCTCAATATGTATACAATATGAAATTAAGCCAATAAATTAGTAAAATAATGGGGAAAAAGCTTCACTGCCATACTTTATATTTGCTTTTATATCTGGTACAAAGGTTTTTTTTTTTTTTTTTCAAATTTTAGCATCTTATTTTCATTTTAATTTTTAATTTTAATTTTAGCTTCCAGCAAAAATATATAGTAATGTATCTATATTTCAGCGATAAAAAAAAAAAAAAAAGAAGAGTCGAATTACTCATTCTTTTAAAAATAAATTTTATCAGTTTTCTTTTGAAATATAGAAATTTAAGACTTGAAAACTTTTCAATTGTTGCAACAAACGGTAAAATAAAAGAGAAGTTAGAAATCAGTAAGAGATACAATTATTAAATAATTTTCTATCTAAATAAATATGAGTAAGATGTTAGAAAAGAGAATCACCTGTTTATTTGCTTAAATGATGATGCCATAAGACAGTAATTAGTATTTTTATTATTATTAAAATTATGATTACGTTAATTATTTTGACCGATATTTTTACTGAAAATAATATTAGAATAAATTGCGTAAATTTTAAAAATTAAAAATTATATAGTAAATTCAAAAAATAAATAATAAATATAGTAATTAAAGCAGAAAAGAAGATTGTGAAAGGGTTAATCAATATGCATTGGACAACTGAAAATAAATCCAAAGGAACTTGTGGCTTGCATCGAAACTGCCGGCCACTACAAAAGTTTGGTTGCCGTTTTATGGTTGTTGTTTTGTATTATTTTCTACAAACAGAATCAAGACACCTATTTTGATGTTAAGCCTTTTTATCTTCTGAAAAAGCATTGCAACCGCTTAATTTATTGGTAATAAATAATAATAATTTACTTGGAGTCACTGCTGCTTAAGATGTGATTGGCATTACACTTGTAACTATCGTCGAGAAATCACAGATTTTTTTCATCACAATTGCTTTTCCTACGAAATACAATTATATTTTCAATGTTAACAAGCTTTTAAATTATAATTTTCTTTTCTATTATGTGAAATATATCCAAAATTAAGATTCCAAGAGACTTCTCACTAAAATATTTTATTTTTTTATCGAATACACACATTTTTAAAATTAATTAAAATACAAAATTTAACTATTTATAATTTAATAAAAAATATAGAAAGTACTGTTCGAAGTTAATTATTTATAATTTAGTAAAAAATGTATAGAAAATACTGTTAGAATGCTGTAGGAAGAAAAAAAATGAAAACTCGAACTCAACTTTTAACACCTAACTCAATTGGTACTGTAAAAGGTCTTTAATGAGAAACTAGCATGAAGGTCTATGGCATAATGCACACGCAATTAAACAGTTTGATTTCCAAGCCAACTTGCTAGCTGACAAGTAGGGCATGGATTCTATCATTAGTAGCAAGTCATAAGAAGGACAACTTTGTAAACGCTGAAATACAGGGTTCCTTCCTGGAAATGCCCAAACAAACAACCTGGTAGAATTGAGCAATCAGAATTCTCTCATCTATGCACCGAGAATATCCAATGAGAGACAACTAGAAGATATTGGATGAAGCCAATGTTAAGCAAAGAGAAATAGTTCGTGGCAGGAAAAGAAGTAAAATGCATTCACCATGCATTAGAGAGGCCTCAGAAGTCTGTTCTCATGGTTGCTGTCCAACTCCTTTTCTTGGCTTTCCTCAACCTCAAACTGCAACATCCGCAACCACAGCTGCTTCGTCCCGCTATGACTTTGAAGTAGCTATGACCTCTTCTATATATCCAAATTCTCAATTCACTAATCATGAATCTCTTCCCTCATTAGATGAATCATTTTCCAATTTCACCAAAGCATTTCCACAGTATGCCCTGACTGATCTGGCTGACAAAATCCGAGCACAGGAATACTACCATCTATCTCTGTCAAATCATGTTTGTCTTGATTATATTGGTCATGGCCTCTTCTCCTACTCCCAACAAGCGAGTCATTATCAGGCTTCTCCAATTGCATCAACATCAACTTCTCCTCCTCCTTCAACATCGCATTCCACTGCTTTGGAACCACCTTTTTTTGATATTTTCAACAGATCGGTGACCTTAAACTCTCAATTACAGTATGGTGGACCTGAATCAGACATGGAAAACAAGATAAGAAGACGAATTATAGCCTTCATGAATATCTCTGAAGATGAATATACTGTGGTTTTCACTGCCAACCAAACATCTGCATTCAAACTTCTTGCTGACGCTTATCCATTCCAATCCCATAGAAAACTTCTTACAATGTATGACAACGAAAGCGAGGCAGTTAAAGTGATGATTGAGAGCTCCAAGCAGAAAGGAGGACAGGTCTTTTCAGCTGACTTCTCGTGGCCTTCCCTGAGAATTCAATCAGGAAAATTAAAGAAGAAAGTGGTAAGTAAGAGAAAGACGGAGAGAAAGAAGAAGAGGGGATTATTTGTTTTCCCACTTCAGTCAAGGATGACAGGGACTAGGTATTCATATTTCTGGATGAGCATGGCTCAGGAGAATGGGTGGCATATCTTGCTTGATGCTTGTGCATTGGGACCTAAGGAGATGGAAACTCTTGGACTCTCCCTCTTCAAGCCTGATTTTCTTATATGCTCCTTTTTCAAGGTATTTGGAGAGAACCCATCAGGTTTTGGATGTCTATTTGTTAAAAAGTCAAGTGCTTCAGTCTTAATGAATTCAACTACAGCTGCAAGCATAGGTATAGTGAGGCTTGTCCCAGCTATAGGACCATCTCAGTTCTCTGAAGAGTCATTTGTGGCCGATGTAGAAATTGAGCCTAAGGAAAATCTCGAGTTACATAATGACAAAATTTTGCAAGGCATGTCCTCAAAGCCAGCATCTGGTCACCAGATGAGTAGCAGAAGTTCTGAAATGAATGAAACTGAAGAGACTACTATAAAACAAAAGGAATCAGAAATTGAGGAATTAGAGACACCGCCAACTGAATTTTCCCAATTTAAATTCAATGAAAGTGGCGGAAATGGGAAAACAGTACTTGAATTTAAGGGCTTGGAACATGCAGATTCTTTAGGCTTGATACTTATCAGTACAAGAGCAAGATACCTGATCAACTGGCTGGTAAATGCATTAATGAGTCTTCAGCATCCACATTCTGAAAACGGGAACCCGCTAATCAGAATATATGGGCCAAAGATAAAGTTTGACAGAGGACCAGCAGTGGCATTCAATATATTTGATTGGAAGGGAGAAAGAATTGATCCTGTACTTGTTCAAAAACTTGCCGACAGAAACAACATTTCTTTAAGCTACGGGTTTTTGCACCACATTTGGCTTCCAGCCAAGCATGAAGAGCAGAGGGGACAGCTATCGGAAATGGGAGCACAGAACCTTAATGAAAAGAGAGAAAAACAAAAACCTCATTCTGGTATTTCTGCCATCACAGCTACACTAGGATTCTTGACAAATTTTGAAGATGTTTACAGGCTTTGGGCATTTGTTTCAAGGTTCTTGGATGCGGACTTTGTCGAAAAAGAGAGATGGAGATACACGGCTCTAAATCAAAAGACAATTGAAGTTTAGTTTGCACTTTATATTTTCCATTTGATAGTATTATGAGTAATTCACCGTTATTAGTACATGGGTATATTAAGCTAATATACCACAGAACTAACAGTGATTATAGTAGATTGTAGAGAGGCACTAATTTACTTTCAGCTACATTAGATTTTGGGAAAATAAGTCACGAGGTGAAGTGCATAGATAAGACCATTACAGTATAACATAAGTAGAATCCTTTAGTAGAGTTTGTCTAAACCAAAACTAGTAACATTCTGGTGAAATGTAACAATTGCATATTTTGAATCCAATTTGATTCATAGCAGCAGCATAGGGTCATAGAGTACTCAAAACTGGTTTTGAGTTTTGATTAAACTAATGAGACCTCAAGCTCCACATAATTCTAGTTCTTGAATGTAAATTTTTTGATGATGCCATGAACAAGCAACCTGAAAAAGATATTTAAGGGATCGAAATCTGCCCGTCATCAACTTATATTACATTAAAAGAAGTCATGCAAACCATTGCTCTGATTAACCCATTTCACAGGCAATATCATAATTGAAGCATCAATATCAACAGCTACAAGCACATGCAATGATACACTTAACTCTCTATTTAAACTCACGAAATCAATAAGAACTCCTTGCAACCCGTGAATCCTTTAGATTAACATGATGCTTCCAATGATAAGATATGAGATATTCATATAACCAGACAAGATTTCTTGACAGCCATTTGCATCACTTAATGGGTCACTGGAAAAGAACAACCAGAAAGCACACTTATATATCAAACAAGCTGGAGCTGAAATTAATCAAAGAATCCATTAAGAAAACAAAGGACATGTACCCAATTGCTCATGGTCATAAGAGAAGCTGCAGTCGATGCACATTGCAATATATCAAACTACTTTAGGAATCATCTACCACTATAAGAAGCTGCGGTTCAAAAGAGAGAGCGAGTGAAAAAGAAGGGGGCTATAGGCCACAGCCACAGTGAAGAAGATTCAAGAACCCAAAATGTTAAAAGTTAAGGCGTCCTATTACCTAAAATGAGCTGAACAATAAAATAAAGCCCAAATAGATCAACAGTGGCTTGGCCTCAGTATGTTTATTAAGTTTTAAACTACTTAGCAGCCCAAAGCAGAACTCAGTTCGGCACGTGGGTGATACATATATATATATATATTATATATAACATATAAATTTTTTATTTCAATATTATATACATTTATTTCTGATATATAAAATTTGAATTTATAATTTTATAATTTTTTAGATTTATTAATTAATAAATTATACTTTTAATGAAACATTAGTATATTAATTATATTAACTAATAAATAATTTTTTAATTAAGAATGCTAATTCTATTTTAATAGCTATTAATTATATTTTAATATTTTATTAATTAATATTTTAAATTAAATAATAATTTTAATCATAAAAATAATATTTTTAATAATAATTTTAAAATTTATTTAATAAATTAATATTGTAATTATATAATAAATATTTAATTATAAAATATCTTGATAGTATTAATTTATAAAGTACTAAAATTAAAATGAATTATATAGAGTAATTTTCAGTGTAACTGTTCTTATTTTTTCAATAATTGTGTGATAATATTAAAAGTAGATAAATTTTGAAAATAAAATTTCATACCATGACATAAAATTTGTAACGGCAACTATTAGTTTAATTAAATACTTCAAATCATATTTAGCACTCAAATAATGACTTAGTGGTATATCAGATAAATTTTAAAAATAACAATTAAAAGTAATAGTTTTTAAGATTAATTTGTATATATAGTGATATTTTATATAACAAAATTGGTTTGCCTAAGGTTTATTGACCATTGACCACATTTTTATCTGCATATCACTATTGTGTTTTCATCACACACCTGCCTTCTACCACCAACCAATAATTTATAAAGATAGCGATGGCTTATTAAAAAATATAATTAAAAAAAAAAGACTTTTAAATTTATGAATTTGAAATGATATTGGGGTTATATAAAATCGATGCTGCTATTAATTTGATTTTACCATTATGAATGAGAAAACCTATTGCTATAGGAAGTACTTTGAGCGCTTCAGCTTCACCCTATATGGTTTCAAATTTGAATCATAATGTTCAAAAACCAAACAAGAACTAATTTATTCATTTACTAGATTTATTGCCTTTTTTATAACATAAGTAAATATATCTATCAGAATATTTATTTCTTATGTGCTATTGTTGTTTCCCTCCAATGAAAAGAAAGTCTAATTAAGATGCTAGCTGTATCCATTATTTAAAATGTCTACTAACTATATATACCTAACAAATTAAATACATGCAGGCAACTAGATTAGTTGTGGTTAGGGAATGGAAATTTACTAAACCTAAAGTATAAAATTTGAACATGTGTCTTGACCACTTTTTGATATAAGAGGCTTTTGCATTAATAATTTACATTTAAATTCACTAATATTGTTAATTAAATAGTTATAGTTCGTTCATTAGTTGCGATTCTATCACAGTTCCATTCTTTATCAATTTACTTTCATCTACGAATACTCATGTCAATTCTTATAGAATTTAAGAAAAAAATTAAAGAAAGAAAAAAATAGTTTTATAATTTAATTTTTAAAAAGATATTTAAATATTATCAATAAAAATTAAAATAATAATTAAACTAATTCATAAAAATTAGCATTTTGCCACTGAAATATACACATAAATAAACCGTGTGTGAGAATTAAAATAATTTTAATTTGAGTATTGGACCTGGGCAAAGTTTGATCCCAGAATTTCAACATCTCTTGAGTGGCCTTTGCAGGGATGAGAATAGCAATAATAGACGAGCATTCTTTGACTGAAAATTAAATAAATTCCAAAAAATAGAAAAGAAATCATGTGAACACTCAAGGAAGGTAGGTAAGACCATATTAGTTTTAGGCAGATTTCCAAATCACCATTTTCTTTACATTTAGAATAATGCGGATTTTCAGGGAATATAAGCATATTCTAAGATCTGGCATAGAAAATCTCAACGATAACCTATTTGGCATCCCCAAGGTTTTGGATTGTATATTGGTTGGTTTTTCTTTCCTTCAAATTAAATTAATTGCATATCAAAGTCAGATTAAATAATTAGTTTCTCAATGGGTTTACACCATTTTTCTCAATTTTTGTATATCATTTGGTTTATTATGATTCTAACCTTGATTTTGATATATAAGCACTATCAAAGCAGTGGACCTTCTCCCAGCTTTAGATGCCCAATTTCACTGGGATTCCGTATTATTTTAGATTTTAGTTTTAGGGGGCAGGAGATTCCATGCATTTAAATCATCCAGGTAGTGGATTTTCTCCATCCTCAGAATTTCCTTTCCAGGAGTTGTAGAGCAGTTTGTAGCACCACAAATTAGTATGAACCTGCCAGGTCAACACTTTGTGCTAAATTTAAATATAGCTAAAAATCAACCTTCAATTATATATATTCACAAGTTGGCATGCCCTACTCTATATAATAAAATATAGTGAAGATAAGTAGTTTATTACAATTATTATCAGGCTAATAAAATTTAATAAATATGCACTTTATTATTTCGTGATAATCTAAAAAAATATTAACAATTTAAAATTTAAATCATGGCATTATCAATATTCTCTAATCAGGCATAACTATTTTATCGTAATTATCAAATCAAATAATATCTCAATTGATTTAGGATGACTTGAAATTTAAAAAATTAAGGAATAACAAACATATTAAATATAAAATTATTTTAAAAAAAATGAAGAACATGAACATCTCGTGATAGGCATGATACGAAAGAAAATGTCAACGGATCTGAAACAAGAGAAAAATAATTGGTTTGGTTGCGTTGCATCAAGAAGACCAATTCACTTCAAGTCCAAGTCACCCCTCAAGAGCAACCTTGTAAGCTTCGTGTTTCCCTCGTTTGAAGCCGAAGTCATATTAATATTTCACATTTTCTTCTTCCGATAAAAGAAATGCTCCGAACATGTCCTTACATCTACTGGTGGTTCCATCAATTCCCTACGTTCATGATTAAAAGGATGTCAAAGGAGATATTTGATCGTATGTTATGTCTGACTAGCCACTTTCATAGTTAACCACATGCAGAGTCTGAATTTAGCTTGAATACAGTTTATTCTTTTCAATCTTTTATATTTATTATTCCTAAAGTCTCAATTTCTCAAATTTAATATTTAAAATATAGTTTGTGTATATTACTTTTTTTTTTTATATATTATTATTATAACTAAGAATACAGTACAATAAAAATGCTAACCGCCCAAGTTAATGCCCTCATAGTATATCATGAGATTACAATATGAAACAAGACACTTTCTTTAACCAAATATTTTATGCAACATATATCAGCTCATTTTGCGATGAATCAGACAACAAGCATGCAAGAAAATGAAGGAACAACCAGGGCTTAACCTTTCAAAGTGACAACATTAAGAATATAATTATCATAATATTAAGATTTATATAATTCCTCGTGAAAAAGACACATTAAGTTGTTTGATGGGTTACCACTTCCTTTTGTTTATGCATTCTTGCAAGTTTGGACTTATGACTCTGCTTGTTTTACCAACCAAGTCACCTGTGTTTTTTTCTTCGTCAAAGCAATATTTATTATTATTTTCAATAATTAAATACAAATTTTACAGGCTAAGTGGAAATAGTCTTCTAATTTTATTTATTTCCTTTTCTTACCGAACTAGAAAAATACCTTGTGTTTTGTCCTTCCTGTGAAGTCCACAATTTTACGACATTCATAAACACCAGCAGCGGTTCCTATAATCAGCCTGCAACTGCAACTATAGTTTTTTTTTTTTTTTTTAATAAAGGGTCTTCTTATTGAAGGATATCTACAAGAATCAGAGATCATAATATGAATTGATTTTATTAGTTAAAAGTCAAAAAGAAAAGTCAGAAGTGCTTCTTAAACTTAACCTCCATTAACGGGTAAAAATCCATTAATTTTCATGAATAGGTGCAATAATTGGATACAAGTTAAATACTAGAATATTAAAATTCATTCTTTTTAAAAAAAAATTATTGCTTAAATTTTGAGTATAGCTCCACCTATATACCAAAATCTACAACGTATAATTGACGCATATTCATTAATTTTAAATAATAAAATATTATTTAAATATATAAATATTAAAAAATTAATTATTTGTAAACTAATAAATAACATATAAAGAATATTATGGTAGGACATTCTTTCTCTTTATATCTCTCATTTTCCTTATTAGTAAATATAAAATAAAAAATATTGTTGACAATAATATATATTTCAAAATAAATTAAAATTAAAAACTAATTATTTAGATTTAATTAAAAAACATGTAAGAGCATTACCGAGAATACCATAAATTATGGAGCTCTTCCTGCAGCTATAAAAAACAAGGAGATGACAAATAAGAAAACACCAAGCAACCAACCAAAAACCAACAACTACTAACGATCAATCACCCAAAATCAATTCTATAAATATCAATTCCTACAAATTTATTTCTTTAGTTAGTTTTTCCAATTACTTTCCAATAGCAGCACACACATTTCCTTAATTTAGATTTTTACTTTAATTTTTCTCAGATTTTCTTTTACCGCTTATGGTCCATTCTTTCACATGTTTTTTTTTCATTTTACAAGAAATTAATGAAACAACTAAGATTACAACTTAGATTTTATTAATTACATCAGACGTTTCTTATTTTATATAAATTGATGATAAACAAAAAAAATTGCAACTGCAGAGTAAATTATATTGAGAAATCAAAAAACCTTTTATTTTTTTGAAATGTAGCTCGTATATTTATGAACATTAAATTGACAAAGTAGCACCAATTCTGCACGAGGTTAATCTCTAATTTATTTTCTTCAAAAGAAAAGGCTCTAATTTATTAAGAAAATGAGAATTTAATGAGACAAATAAAAAAGGATGAATTAAATGAAACCGACACATCGATCGTAGCCGTAGGAGAGATCAAGAGTGGAGAAAAATCAGTGCGTTTAACGTGTAGCTGTGATGATAAGTGGACCAGATGTGCGGATATGGAAAGGGCGCTGTGATATGATCCCACATGATTGGACAAAGGAGGGAATCATCGTTTGCAAATATGTCATCATAATCATCGTCACCACCATCAGATCTTACATATATAAGTTGGGGGTTGGCTGGACGCCTACTATTAATGCCATGTTTTTTTTGTTGGAATTACTATTAATGCCATGTTTGCACATAAAGTTAGAAGGCAAAAAGGAAATCTGACAGAAATTTAGATAAGTGCATTAATTCTACTTCTTCTAACCTGATTCGAACTAAAATATGGATAAATTTTATTTTGAATCGACTATATTTACACTCATTTAACTAATTTAAAAAATTGTAATGCTGCAAATTTCTATAAAGTTTAGTTTCTAATTAAAAAACATATAATTTTTTTATTCATTTTATCTTCTTATGTTTTTGTTTAGATATCATTTCTCTGGTTTATCGGTAAATCAAACTAAATTTATTTAAATAATTACAAAGTTAAACGACATTATATTCGTGAAAAGTATAATTTACACGTTTAAAAAGAATAAAGAGAATGTACAATTAACAAGATCAGTCTTGATATTTTTATTCAATTATTGGTGATTATTTTTTTATTAGTTATACCTCGATCAATTAAAAATATTAATACTTTTTAAAAGATATATAGATATTCTATTTTTTTTAATTAAATAGAGGATTAATAAGTCATGGATTATACAACAAGAGATAGTCATTCTCTTACACTTATTACAAAAGTAAATACTCACCTAGTGCAAATGAGAGGACTCAAATTAAAAATTTCAAGTTCCTAGAATCAACGTTCTTGCTACTTGAAGTAGAGCTTAAGGGTTATATATATATATATATATATATATATATATATATATATATATATATATATATATATATATATATATATATATATATATTAATAGAGATAAATAATTATTTTATGATAGAAAAAATAAAACTAAACATTTAATATTTAGAAATACATTTGAAAGAAATATATATTTTTGACAATAATTAATTATTTGGATTAGTAATAGATTGCAATTTTAAAAAATATATATTCTCACTCTTGATATATTAAGCCACATCTCATAAGTGTTTCTTTAATAAATACGTTAGAAAAAAAAATTCAACATCTATTTTACCACTTTCATATAAAAAGAATTCAAAATTTTACGCATTAATAAAAGTTTAAAATTAAAAAAAAAAGTATACAAGCTCAAAATTTTATAACAGAGTGACCATACAACTAATTTAAAGTCGCATTAATAAGAAAAGAAAAAACTAAAAAATGATACAACAATAAATTAAAGAAAAATAAATGAGAAACATGAGAGAAGCAGCTAAGGGGTACATAATTAAATATTACTATTATAATTTTTGTAAAAAAAAAAATAATATGATAAAATTGTGAAAAGTAAGAGTAAATTTAAAATAATAATATAAATAGTTACTGAATTTTACATTTAGTTTTATCTTAGTCATGAAATTTTAATTTAATTTATTTTAATCATTTAATTTTAATTTTAATTATAATTTAATTATATTATTATTAAATAATTAACACATCATATTAATACCAAACTAGTTATTTATTGATTTATTGTAAATTTATTATTATTATTTTAATTATAAAATTAAATTAACAGATATAATTTAATAAATTTTAATATTTAATATTAATTAATGATTTTTTAAAAATAATAAAAAATTAATTATTTTTATATATTTTTCTATTTTTTATTTTTAAAAATTTAAAATTTTATTAATGTAGTAATATAAAAATTATTTTAAAAATATTTACTAATTAATTTTAGTATTACAAGAATCATAATATCAATATAATTGATATTACTACTTTTAGAATTAAAAATTATTATATAACTAAAAATAATTTAATATCAAAAATAATATTAAAAATATAATTTAAGATGTTATTTTTAGAATTAGAATTATTTTCTAATTAAAAAATTAATATATTAGTTAATATAATATTAAAATATAGTTATATATATTTTTTAAAATAAAATAAAATCAGTATTATTATCTAATTATAAGACTATTTTTAATTAATATAAAATATTAAAATATAATTAATATGCTATTTCAGTTAATATTTAATTAGACATATAATTATTAATAAATAAATTAATAATTTTTTAGAAATTAATAAATATAAATTTACATTTTTAAGTAATTGAACATCGATTATTCCTTCAATTCTTTTTACTTTTATTTAAGTTTTTGATTTGTTGAGTCATAAAATTTATTCTTTTTACCTTTATTTAACTTTTTGATTTGTTGGGTCATAAAATTTATATGAAAAGTATACTCCAAATATAATTAGATTTTTTTTAATTATTAAATCTTATAATTATATCATAAAATTCTGAAATATTGGGGTTGAGAGTAAAAGTTGAGTTCTCAATCATGAAATTTTTTTTACAATATTTTTTGATTAAAATTTATAAAATATTTATCTACAAATTAAATATTTATGTGATTTGAACGATGTGAAAATTAATTTAGAAGTTTACATATTTAAATTTATATAAATTAGTTGTATCTAAATTAAATTCTTATAAAATAAATAGAATTTTTAAATAAATTCAGTATTAGTTTGTAAAAATAATTCATAATACTAAAATATTTTTTTAATATATTTTTTAAATAAAATAAACTTTTAATAAAATTTCAATTAAATATATTATTAATAATGTGACTTTTTTGCCTAATGATGAAATGATGCTTAACTTGTTATTGCTAAGGTCTAAATATGGCGTTTGATTATGGTAAAATGAAGACCACTGTTATTTGGTTCTCACTACTTATTTTTTTTCTTTTTCCATTTATGATATGAAGATATAAGATGATGATTTGAACGGTACAATTTAATATTTTATTTTAGATAAAAATAAAAAATCATATTAAAGCATCTCTCTCTCTATCCTTATATATAATTTACACGCTTATAATTTTAAGTTGCCAAATTTCATATTAATTAAATACCAAAAACTAATATCTCAGCAATTCAGCTCTGCTTTTAAGGTATAGTGATGAAGACGAGCTTTTGTCCATTACCGTTCTCACCCACCCTCCTCCGTTTAGAAAAGAAAACGTAATAAATGTAAAAACAACGAAATTAAAGAAAACAACAATCAAATCCACATAATTCTTTTTCCCGTATGTATTTATTTTTAAATTGTTAATACTTTTAATATGTATAAATAACATAAGGTTATGTATAATTTTTATATATTTGATAATATTACAAAATAACTAAAATATAGTATTGTTTTTAACTTTAATTTCAAAAGATAGTATATAATTAATAATATATTTAGTTGAATAATAGTATTTAATTCTAAAAAATAATATATTAATTATTTTAATATTAATTTATAAAAATTAGTATGTTAATTAATAAATTAATAAAATATTTCTGTTTCATAGACATATAATTACTTATTTATCAAATTGTCATTATATGTGGGATTTAGTTTAATATATAAATATTTTTTAAAAGAATAATATTATTTAAAATTATAAGTTAAATATTTATTTACAATTAAAATAATAGCAAGAGCTATGCATTAGAGAATTATTATTGGATGAAATGCATGCAGAATTTGAGTACAAATAGAAAAAAAAAAAGAAAAAGAAATAAAGGCGCACAAGGAAGTAGGGACAATGACATCATGTGAAGTAGCAAAATGTCCACCCAAAGGGAAAAAAAGGTTATTGAAGTTTGAAAGATTCCAAAACTCGACACATATGTGAGACCAATGGCAAAGGCGTGTAAATAAAAGGAAAGGAATGTCCAAAAGAGAAATCAAATTCACATCTATTTTGTAACTAAACTCACGAAGCCTGCATTTTTTGACAGACAAGACTCAAGAGAACACCGCACAGCAAAGCAAAGCACAGCGCAACACAACACATTACAGAATTTTGAAAATTCGCTATATAAACTGAGCAAACAAACTTCATGTGAGCCCCAGCCCCAGCCCCCCCACTCTCTCTTCTCGTTCTCTCTCTCCCTTTCTACTTTCTTTTTCTCTAACTCGAAGCATCTCTCAGCAGCAGGCAGAGAGAGATAAAGCTGGTGCTTGGTTCTGTTTGGTTTTGATTTCTTTTGATTCGATTTCTCGTTTACTAGAAAAAGAAATGGCAAAGAATGTTGGAATTCTCGCTTTGGATATCTATTTCCCTCCTACCTGTGTTCAACAGGTGATTTCATTTCTACATCTCTTATTTTATATTTCTACGTATATATTGTTTTAGTTTGTTATAGTTTAAAGAGATTTGAGTCTCTGTTTGTTGAGAAAATGAAGCAAACAAAATGAATCTGGATTTCTGCATTTCTTTTTGTTTTCAACTTCGAAATTATATTTTCTGATTCTATTATAGCTCTCATTTTAGGAGTTCTTTTATTAGAACAAAAAAACCGGAAAAATTGATTGTTTTGTGGCTGCATTTTGCATAGATGAATTTACACAAATTTATCGATTTGTTGGTGATTTTAATTATTTACATGTGAACGGAAAAAAAAAAAAAAAACAGGAAGCATTGGAGGCGCATGATGGAGCAAGTAAAGGAAAATATACGATTGGACTTGGACAAGATTGCATGGGATTTTGTACTGAGGTTGAAGATGTCATCTCCATGAGGTTAAATATCACTCTGCTCTTTTCGTTTTTTTGGTTTATAACATCATATTACTAACATTTTTTTTTTTAAACTAAATCTGTCAGTTTGACAGCTGTTACTTCTCTCCTTGACAACTATAATATTGATCCTAAACAAATTGGTCGTTTGGAAGTTGGTAGTGAAACTGTGATTGACAAGAGCAAATCTATTAAGACTTTCTTGATGCAAATTTTTGAGGTCCTTTCTTTCTGGATTTATTCAAATCTTTTTTTTCCTTACTTCTTAAAATTTATGTCACTTAATTTTGTTTTTATTGTAAAACAAACAGAAACATGGGAATACTGACATTGAAGGTGTTGACTCATCTAATGCTTGCTATGGAGGAACTGCAGCTTTATTCAATTGTGTCAATTGGGTTGAGAGTTCGTCATGGGACGGACGCTATGGACTTGTAGTTTGTACCGATAGTGCGGTATGATCATGTTTCTTGACTACAATAAAGCAAAATATCTGCATCTAGAGATGCATTTGCATTTTCTAAATGTGCATGTAGATTTAGATGTCAAACAACTTGGTATCTTGTTATCTAATTGCCATGTTGTTTTTACTTATTGTGATATCTTCTTCATTTATCAGGTTTACGCAGAAGGTCCTGCTCGGCCTACTGGTGGAGCTGCAGCCATTGCTATGCTAATAGGTCCAGATGCACCTATTGCTTTTGAGAGCAAATATAGGGGGAGCCATATGTCTCATGCATATGATTTTTACAAGCCCAACCTAGCCAGTGAATATCCGGTATTCTTTATGCATTCCTTCATGCATTTGTCTTGTTCTTATATGTTGTATTCTTTAGGGTCACTCTCTTTTTCCATTACTTTGATTTTCTTCTTTCGTTAGTGTGCTTTTAAATCCACTAGTTCCTGTATAGTAGCATACACAGCTCTCACTTCCTTTAGCTACATTGTAAATATATATTACCCATCAGTCTCTGATCCAGTAGAGGAAATTGATAAAAATGTAAATTGTGTAAAGAAAACATGAGCAAGCAGGGTTTTTCTTACGATGGCCTTATTAGCTTTCTATGGAGCTTTCCGCTTTAGTAGGTTGCATGTAATTATATTTTATCAATTCGAATACGATACCATTGGATTATAAAGAGGTGGAGAAATTTTGGAATTACTAAGTCTGCAATAATCTTGTCTAGCTACCAACAAAAAGTATTTTCTTCAGGATTTCTTACAAGACATTTCCATATTCCCAAACGAAATAGAACCCTGATGCTTAAGATAATATCCTGTTAACTGTTTCTGGAATCTGCTTATACCAACACAACTCACTGAAAAGGTTATAGCTAAAAGATTTGGCTGCATGCACTTGAATCTAATTAAAGCAAAACTCCATGCTTGTTAATTGTGAACCTGCTTGATTTGTTTTTTGGAGGTTGTTTATTTATTTTATGAAATGCCCTTTTCATGTGTGATAATTGCCATTGTAGGTTGTGGATGGCAAGCTTTCTCAAACATGCTACCTCATGGCTCTTGATTCTTGCTACAAGCATTTCTGTGCCAAGTAAGACTATATTAAGTGCTCAAGACATTTTTCTCAACATAATGGAGACTTTTGATGGTTGACAGTGACGTGTTATGTAAATACCTCGATATCCTGTCTCTGTAGGTATGAGAAATTTGAGGGCAAACAATTCTCTATTTCCGATGCTGAGTATTTTGTATTTCATTCTCCTTATAACAAGGTAACCTATATTCTATTACTATCTTTCTTCAGTTTATTACTGGAAGTCTTACAATTTTTAAAGCCAACTATTAATTTGTATGTTTTAACTCCACAACTTGGAGTTCTGCAGCTTGTACAGAAAAGTTTTGCTCGTTTAGTGTTCAATGACTTTGTGAGGAATGCCAGGTTCTTGCCTTTCCTTCATTCTTAAAGAATTTTCTTTTATTTTTTTTGTTTGAGAACCACTATTCGCTGGACATGGTTTCAATAATTAACTGTATTTACTCTTATTTGCAGCTCTATTGACGAGGCAGCTAAAGAAAAGCTTGCACCATTTTCAACTTTAACTGGTGATGAAAGCTACCAAAATCGTGATCTTGAAAAGGTTTGTTGAGAAAACTAACTGATACTTTTCTTAGAAAAAAATCTTTTTATTCGTTTTGCTTGCTTGCATGAGAGAGAGAGAGAAGAAAAAGGAGAGGGATTGGTAGCCTACTTATTTTTCATGGTTTTGGGTCTGTAACTGAAATCCATTGGTTTCTTAGAAAGGTCTCAATTAATACATAGTTTTAGTGAATTATTATTCTGACATCAGGATAACTTGCTGGTGATTTAAACTTCTCATAAAAGAAATTCTAGGAACTATTTGATAAGAGACATATATTCAGAGTCCTTGAAAGGCCGCCACAAGATGAAGAGAGCGATAAGATATGGACAAGATGATTTACCTTGTATCATTCATGTGTAAAATACCAAATTTTTGATCATGTGCAATACCGAACAGCTTCTGAATTGTTAACATAGAATTTCTTAAAGGTAATATTTGGAATGGTGAGGATACAAGTGAAGAATTTGAAGTGGTGCATAGATGTTCTTTAGTTGAGTTAAAGTGTTGATCGGACAGGAATAAATATTTGTTTGATGGTGAATTTGAACTGCCCCTACAGAATCAAATATTCTCTCCAAGATTTTGTTACAGAATATCTTTTCTGTTATTTTACAAGTCTGAACCTTTTCTAAACAACATGAAATTGTGAATTATAAAGTGAAATCCAAATGACATTCATAGGATTCTAGGTATCTTTTCAAATACAGTCCTAGAATAATTAATTGTACTTGTGGAGGCATCTTGCTGACTGGTCATTCATGTCATGCATCTGCAGGTATCTCAACAAGTTGCTAAGCCCCTGTATGATGCAAAGGTGCAACCAACCACTTTGATACCAAAGCAAGTTGGCAACATGTATACTGCATCTCTATATGCAGCATTTGCCTCCCTTCTTCATAATAAAAATTCTAAATTGGTAATCTATTTGGACTTGACAGATCTTTTGGGGTTTATGATTACTGATATTTTGACAGTTGCAGGCGCCTGTATTGCTTCATACTAATAGTGCTTACAGAGTTTGGTCTGACTACTTGCAGGCAGGCAAGCGAGTGATACTGTTTTCGTACGGGAGTGGTTTGACAGCGACAATGTTCTCATTGAGACTGCATGAAGGCCAGCATCCCTTTAGCTTGTCAAACATTGCAACTGTGATGAATGTGACAGACAAATTGAAGTCAAGGCATGAGGTAAATTGTTAGTTTCTTATAAATGGGAAGAATTACAAAGATGTCTTTGTTGGAAAAGCATGTCCAATACACATGAGCTTTCATCTAAGAGCACAAATGGCAACTGCACATAAACTGCCTGCCCTTGGTCCTGTCACAGTTTGGTTTTGTAACATGATTCTACCTTGTTTAGTAGATTCACACACCTACTGAAATGATTTTTGGATTTCTTCTGAGAATTCAACTTAAATGCCTCGACAACCTATAACTATTTCCCCCCTTTGGTTGGTGCACTGAATTTTTATTGTGCCTTAACATGGGGTTTTGAGGTATTCTTGGGCACTTTGATGGGATTACAACTAAGAAAATATCATAGTGTATGAACTTGTAACCTCTTACAGAGTGATCCCGGAGGGGAAAAGGTGAATATCTGCTTGTTTTTAGAGAGGGAGGTTTAGGGTATGAGATAAAATTTAAAGGTGCTATCTTATTAAACTAAATGCGAAATGTAATATTTTGTCTTGTATAGTTCTCCCCGGAGAAGTTTGTGGAGACCATGAAGTTAATGGAGCACCGATATGGGGCTAAAGACTTTGTGACAAGCCAGGATTGCAGCCTCTTGGCTCCTGGAACATACTATCTGACAGAAGTTGATACCATGTATCGAAGATTCTACGCCAAGAAATTGGTTGACAATACCTGTGAGAATGGTTTGATCGCTGATGGTCACTGATAACAAATGGAAGTCATGTAATACTCCAGGAATTCAGCTATTATGTTTTTAGTTATTGTTTTGTCGTAAGGACATCTGTGTTCCCTGTATTCTACAGCAAATAGTTTATTCAGAAGCAAGTGTTAGTGCAATTTTTTGTTTTCCCTCAATAAAATTCCTCTTATTGTCTCCTTCTTGATCGTCTTCTCATGGTTCTGTTATTTGTAGTTTATACTACAGCAAGTAACTAGAAGTGAGGTTCTGAGTCAAAGCCAAGCCTTCTCCAAAGAAAAGCGTTGGATATGGAATAGCTGAAAGCTACGTCCTTGACTGGAAATGGGCCCGTCTATATACTGCCTAAGCAGAGCTTACTTTTCGATATTCTTCCAAGTCTTTACAAGCCATGAATGGTTTGTCGCTAAATGATTTATGGTCGATATTTAATTGAGATGCCAATCAAATGGGGCGACACCTGACATGTCGCAAATTAACTTGAATTTCTTTACGGTGGATTAGATAGAAAATTACAATTTAAAAATTAAAGTTTGAAAATCCTAAATATGGTCGTACAACAGCAGGAGGCCCGAATATCCATTCTCCTCTCTGTTTATAGTTTTAAGAACAAAAGGAAAAATCAACATAGTTAATTGTTTCATGTGGTTTAATTTTTGTTGATACTTGATACATCATCAAGATTTTAAGGAGCCTTGTTTTCTGAGACTGGTAAATTTGATTATAATATCTGTTCTTGAAGTAATTTCACTTAAATCATTAAATTAAATCACTAATTTAGTAAAAAAGAAAAATATTAAGCCGGCCATTAGAAACCGGTGAACAACTGAGAAAACAAAGAAACATAAAGTTTTTCTTCCTTTCTTTTCTATATATTTTTTAAAGGGAATTCCATGCAATTACATAACTTATTTCTTAATTGGAATAAGATAATTTATGGGTTGGTTTTGATAGCCAAAAGGAGTGAACATACAACGCAATGCTCTAATTTTGATGCCTAAGTTGCGACAAAACAGAACTGAAAGATGCAAAATTCTGGCCAACTTTAGCAATGAATGGAGAGCATTGTCAAATTTTGGGAGAGAAAATTAGTATTGATTTTCTCACACAATCTTTTCTTATAATGTTTGCTATATACATAAAAAAAATTATACTAGCTTTACACGTGTCAGGTTCCTATTGGTGACATACATATTCTATTAGCCCCCTCAAGTTGGAGCATACAGATTCTGGATGCCCAACTTGGAAATGGAAGCTTGGAACAGAGTTGTAGGAAAAGGCTTTGTAAAGGAGTCAGCCAGTTGTTTTGATGAAGGGACTGGCATAAGATTGATGATTCCACGTTGAATTTTCTCTCGGATGAGGTGGCAATCAGTTTCTATATGCTTGGTCCTTGCATGATATATATGATTCTCAGCAATTCTGATGGCAGACAAGTTGTCACAATACAAATTTGCTGGAAAAAGGGGGAGCTGCAAATTCTGGAGGAGAAAGTGAAGCCATTGTATCTCACATGTCACTGCAACTATAGCTCTATATTCTGCTTCACTTGAAGAGCATGAGACTGTTTGTTGTTTCTTTGACTTCCATGAGATCAATGCTGAACCGAGAAAAACACAGAACCCAGTGATGGACTTTCCGGAATCAGGGCATGAAGCCCAATCAGAATCACTAAAAGCTTTAAGCCGGAGATCACCTGTTGCTGGGAAAAACAAACCCTGTCCTGGAGTCCCTTTCAAATACCGGAGAACTCTATGAGCTGAGGTCAAATGAATATCTGTAGGGGCTTGAAGGAACTGAGATAACTGTTGTACTGCATATGCTATGTCAGGCCTAGTATGGGTAAGGTACAGCAGCTTGTCAACTAGACTTCTGTATGCTGTAATGTCTTTGAGGACCTGCCCCCCTGTTCTAGATAATTTCTCAGTGGATGCTATCGGAGTTAGTACTGGTTTTGCTCCGAGAAAACTAGTCTCTTGCAAAAGATCTAAAGTGTATTTTCTCTGACATAGATTAATACCGGTTTTGGACCTGACAACCTCTAATCCAAGAAAAAATTTTAGTTCTCCAAGATCCTTAATTTGGAAAGTATCATCCATGAATCTTTTTATCTTTACAATTTCTGTCATGTTCGAACTTGCTAAGACAATGTCATCCACATAAATAGCTAAAGCAATGAAATTTGATCCAGTACCTTTGGTAAAGAGAGAGGAGTCTGATGCAGCCTGTTTAAACTTCTGAGTATGTAATGCAGCAGTTAGCTTTTCATTCCATTGCCTGCTTGCTTGTTTCAATCCATACAAGCTCTTCTTTAGTTTGCAAATCGTATTGGTCTGCATAGGTTGAAAACCAGGGGGTAAATCCATGTAGATCTCCTCTTGTAAGTCACCATGCAAAAAGGCGTTGTTGATATCAAGCTGACAAAGGTTCCAGTCCTTTGCAGCAGTTACAGCCATAAGAGTTCTGATTATGGTGATCTTTGCTACAGGACTAAACGTATCGAGAAAGTCAATTCCAGACCTTTGAGTGTATCCCTTAGCCACAAGCCTTGCTTTGTATCTTTTTAGAGTTCCATCAGCTTTAAGCTTTGTTTTATACACCCATTTACAGCCAATAGTCTGCTTGCCCTTAGGTAAAGAAACTAATTCCCAGGTATTACTTTCTTCTAAAGCAGCTAGTTCTTCAGCCATTGCTTGTTTCCAACAAATATGTGAGATTGCCTGATTATAATGTTTTGGTTCAAGTAATATTGATGTATTACATATATAGGACTGATACTGAGGTGAGATCTTTTCATAAGATAGAACTTGAGAAATACGTTGTAGTGTGGTTCTAGGTTTGGGCAAAGAAACTTCAAAATCATGAAATTTTAATGATAGGTGAATGTTTCTAGTAGGTCTGGAAGAGGGTTGAGGGATAGTACCTGAATCAATTGGAGGAGACTGTATTTCAACAGTAGATGAATGGAGTGAATCAACTGTCTGTGAATCTGCCCTCTTGAAATCTTCAAGTGAACTTTCATTTTGATAAACAAGAATAAGAACATCGTTGGATGGTATTGTAGCAAAAATTTCTTTAAATGGGAACTTATTTTCTGTAAATGTTACATCTCTAGAGACAAAAATGCTTTTATCCTCTAAATTATATACTCTGTAACCTTTAGTGTTTTTAGGAAAACCAATGAAAACACACTTGATTGCTCTAGGATGCATTTTTGTTGTAGGATGAGGTAAAACAAAAGCAAATGCTAAATAACCAAAGACTTTGAGCTGATCATAAGAAAGTTTGACCTTAAAAAGAATCTCAAAAGGAGTAGATTGGTTTAAAACTGGTGTTGGGGTCCTGTTAATTAAAAAGGTAGCATGCAGTACACAATCAATCCAAAAATAAAGAGGGGGATTGGCTTGAATCCTTAAACTCCGTGCAACAGAGAGAATATGCTGGTGTTTTCTCTCAACAATACTATTTTGTTGAGGTGTATAGGTACAAGAAGTTTAGTGAACAATCCCTTTTGATTTGCAGAAATCGGTCATTTCAAATTCTTTTTCGTTATCGGTTCTAAAGCATTTAATCTTGATTGAGAACTGAGTTTCAACAAGATGGTAAAAATCAATGATTAAATGTCTAGCTTATGACTTAAGCTTCATAGCATAAATCCATAGGAATCTGCTCTTGTCATTAACTACGGTTAAAAAATATGAATGACCATATATACTTTTGATAGGGAAGGGTCCCCAAATGTCTAAATGAACAAGATAAAAAATTGAAGTAGAAAAGGAACTGCTAACAGGAAAAGTGAGCCTTTTTTGTTTAGCCAAATGAAAAACTTCACGTTCAAAGCAATTATCATTAATCATAGAATTATGAAACTGATCAAGAGATTTCATTACTTGTTTAGAAGAGTGGCCAAGTCTGTTATGCCACAGAGTAAAAGCAACGACATTACAACTAACAGGAAATGAATTTAAAAACTTCTCACCATCTTCTTGTTGTAAAAGCTGATACAATCCATTCACTTGCTTAGCTATACCAGTCATCTTCCAAAGTTTCATGTCCTGAATATAACAAAAGTTGGAAGAAAAAATGAGAGAATAAAGGTTGTTTTTGGTTAACTGCGAAGTGGAGATGAGATTAAAAGCAAAATTTGGTATGTAGAAAACCTTATAAAGAATCAAAGAGGGTGATAATTCTATAATGCCTATACGTGTAACCTGAACTAATTCATTATTAGGCAACTTCACATATTTATCAAAAACTTTGTATTGCCTTTTGAAAAAACTGAAAGAATTAGTAATGTGATCGGTAGCTCTTGAATCTACAATCCATTTCCTACTATGGAATTGCTTATAACAACATAGGATAATACATTTTTCAGCAATAGGATCAAAGATATAGGATAAGGCATTGATCTTGGCATTGGCTGCATTCTGAGAATCAACTGTCTTTTCTTAAATCATTGACATCAGACTATTATACTGATCCCTTGTAAAAGTAATAGGACAATCATCACTAGATTTGTGAGAAGAGTTATGATTGTCATAATTCATATGATATGCCAACTGTTCAGTAGTTAAAAAATTATGATTGTCAGAAGGAAAAGATGCAACCTGGTTTGTAGAATTCTGAAAATTCTTGCTTGTTCCCTTGTATCCCGGTGGGAATCCATTCTTTCTATAACATTTGTCAACAGGATGCCCATACATTCCATAGAAAGTGTAGGTAGGCTTCTTGGCCCTATTGTTTTGAAGAGCTCCAGAATTGCCAAAAAATCTCTTTTGACTGTTACTAAGGTTGAGTTGTTGGTTTCCCATCTTTGGCCTAAAACCATTCATATTCTTCAAGTGTTGATTATGCCTAAGGTTAAAACCAGTTGCTCTACTTCCAGTGTTCATATTGAATTTCCCAGCAAGCAGTATGTTTGAATCACAAGAAACTATAACAGCACTCAAAGACCTTTCATGTTGAATCACAATAGCAAAGATTTCATTTACAGGGGGCATTGGTTTCATCATAAGAATCTGAGACCTTTGGACAGAAAAGTTCTCATTTAACCCTTTAAGAAACTTTAAGATAAAATCTTATTTCCTATACTTATTAGCAGAACATTCACAAGCATGTAGAGGTCTCAAATTACATATCTCATCCCATAAGATCTTAAAGTGGGTATGATAAGCAGTAACAGAAAGGTTACCTTGTTGCAGAGAGAAAAACTCCTGCTGAAGATCAGAAATTCTTATAAGGTCCCCTTATGAAAAATGATCATATAAGTCTGCCCAAAGATCATATGCATAGTCTAGCCACATTACACTTTGCCCAATTTCTGTATTAAGGGACCTCTGTAACCAGGAGAGCATAAGATTGTTGCATTTCAACCAAGCGTTGTAAGAAGGATCTTCTTCCCTAGGAACCTTAATTGAACCATTAACAAATCGAAATTTGTTCTTTGAAATCAAAGACATCTTCATAGATCGTGCCCAGCTATGATAGTTGTTGCCAATTAATTGAGATGAGGTCAACATGAGAGCTGGATTTTCATTTGGATGGATGTAATATTCACTATTCTGATCATCAATTTTAAAGGTTTGTGTAGAATTAAAGTCTTCAATAGCCATTGAAGAGATGGTGGTGAAGTATACTAGCTGTTCTAGTAATTGATCGCGGATCCGGATCACTGCCCACTCAAAAAAGGGTTAGAATGAACCCCTGTAACAAACGCTTCTTTCGGAACTCAAAAACTTCAGGAAGCCAACCCGAGAGAAAACCACCGTAATAGCTATTCGTTGTGCTGCTTATTATCATCATCAGACGCAACAGCAACTCAAGAAGCCGCCATGGGTAAGGTTCATGGATCTTTGGCTCGTGCTGGTAAGGTGAGAGGCCAAACTCCTAAAGTGGCAAAGCAGGACAAGAAGAAGAAGAAGCCAGGTGGCCGCGCTCACAAGAGGATGTGGCCGTGCTCACAAGAGGATGGAACTTCACACCACTGAATTTTTAATGACTTCAGTGCAGCAAGCATGCTTTCCCACAATGGTTGAAAATAAAGGCATCAACAGCAGCAACAAAGACAATACAACAAGTGACAAAACGTCAAATGTCACAACAACAACGAAAACGAACGCCCACTGAGCACATGCTTCCTCCATATTCTCTTACAGAAGTATCATCTAACCTCGTGCCCATGCTTAGCTTAGCCAGACAACTTGAAATTATAGTAAAGGCAAAAGAAACGAGCTTCCAAATTTTGCTTCGCAGTGAGCTATGCAACTGTGCCCCAGTAATTGGGAAGCCCTCGTAGGCAATCCTCCCCCAACTACCAGTAGAATCCAAACAAAATCAAAGGTTTTATCCTGCTCACCAACTGTTCGATAAAATTTTCGACTCACCAACTGTTCTTGAAACAAGACACAAAACGGCAGGCACACTGGTTTGGGTAGGGGTCGAAACCCTAAAGGAAAAGGAAGAAGGTGAGGGAAAATTATTGCTCAAATACCATGTCAAATTTTGGGAGAGAAAATTAGTATTGATTTTCTTACACAATGTTTTCTTACAATGTTTGCTATATACAAAAAAAAAAATTATACTAGCTTTACACGTGTCAGGTTCCTATCGGTAACATACATATTCTATTAAGTATCATAAGAATGTATATGCACAATTCGGAGAGTAAAACTTGAGACAATTGGTCTGAAAATAGTTACGATAAATTTTTATTAGAGATGGAGCAGGAAATGTAAGAATTCGAATCTCTTGAACACCATATCATTATAATGATTGTCCAATGGCGTAAAGCATAATTTGCAACTATTTAAATGTATCCAAGCACATTTTTTGAAAATGAAAAAAAAAAACAAAAACAAAAACAAAGGAATGTTGCTAGTGCAACGTCGACTAGAAATGAAGTAACATTTAGAAGAAACAGAAGATCACAAAAATGACTTTGATGGGTGTTGTTAATCACGACTTTAAATATTTTGATTTGGTGACAACCACAAGACCAAGGCCTGCTGCTGATTATGAAGAAATTGTATGACGTTAATAACAAGTGCAGTGTTGCTAATATAAATTCCATGATTTTTCAACTTCATATCATCAATTTTCTAAATCAAAATGGCAAAACCAAGGCTGGTTTCTCTTCTCTGCCCATTATTGCTCGCTGCATTTTTTGTGCAATGCCATGGCAATGACAGAAAGGTTTGATTATTTGTTTTTTTCTTTTTTTTGGTTCTTTCAACTTTGAAACATACTTTTTCTCTTCTTATAGTATCTTATATACATTTATTATATGCGTATAGGTTCACATCGTATACATGGGAAACCGGCCTCATGGAGATTTTTCTGCTGAAATCACCCACCATTCCATACTAAAATCTGTACTCGGAAGGTTAATCGATACTTAATTTATCTAATAATTTTTGAAATGTTCAACTCTAATTACGCCCGGACCAGACATGGTCTGCTTGTAAAACATATCCTGAGAGATATTACAGGGTTAAACATCCATACCTTTGTCTAAAGAATGAAAAGAAATTTTAGAGGTTGACAACTTAAAAAAGGAGAAAAAAACCGCCTTCTAGTAGGTCTCTGCTCATTCTGGGGGCATTAGGATTGTGTAATTCTAATCTCAAACATTGAAATTAAGTTTCCTTTCTTAACAATTTACAGTACTTCATCAGCCAAAGAGTCATTAGTCTACAGTTACGGAAGGAGTTTCAACGGGTTTGCAGCTAAGTTATCACATGAAGAAGCCGAGAGACTCTCAGGTTAGAGTTTTAAATTAGAAATTTTACAATATTGTCCGGATCTTATTGTCCTGTTCCATGCTTTATAAAAAACAAAAATTGGCTGCAGAAATGGATGGTATCATCTCAGTGATGCCAAATCACATGCTAAACATCCACACGACGAGATCATGGGACTTCATGGGTTTCTCCAAATCAAAACTTTCTGGCTCTCAGCAAGGAGATGTTATTATCGGTCTTCTTGACACAGGTTTTAAGCTCTTTACATATCTTCGAATTTACTCACATCAATCTACAATATATTTAAGATGACATTGTTTGATTAGTAATCTAGTGGTCATGTGCCTACCTCATGTACTAAGAGGAGGTAAGGAGTTCAAAAATCCTAATGATTGCTCTATTCTTCTCCATGAACTCCTGAAAAAGAAAAAAAGTAAATTTCAACATAATCTGCTAATTGGAAGCATTCCAATAATATCTTTGTATTTTAGGAGTCTGGCCAGAATCTGAGAGCTTCAATGACGAAGGAATGGGCCCAGCACCATCGAAATGGAAAGGAACCTGCCAGGGTGAAGGCAACTTCACTTGCAACAAGTGAGCTCTTCTCTTCCTCACTACTTGGCCAATACAAATGTTTCTGTTCTTTCACTTCAGTTTCAGCAACTGACGTTGAAATATTTGAAATTGCAGCAAAATCATTGGAGCCAGGTACTACAACAGTGAGGACTGGTATTTTGACACTGACTTCAAATCCCCAAGGGACTCTGAAGGACATGGATCCCACACTGCTTCAACAGCAGCAGGTCGAGAGGTTCAAGGAGCAAGTTACCTTGGACTAGCTGAAGGACTTGCAAGAGGTGCAGTTCCATATGCAAGGATTGCTGTCTACAAAGTCTGCTGGTCATTCGGATGTGCTGCCGCTGATATTCTTGCAGCGTTTGATGATGCCATAGCTGATGGGGTCGACATTATTTCTGTTTCCCTTGGTGCTCCATGGGCATTCCCATACATGGAGGACCCAATTGCCATTGGTTCTTTCCATGCCATGAGATATGGTATCCTAACAGCCAATTCTGCAGGAAATTCTGGACCTTCTCCGTATACAGCCTCCAATGTCGCACCCTGGACATTGACTGTTGCTGCCAGCACCATTGATAGGAAATTCGTTGCTAATGCTGTTCTTGGCAGCGGCAAAGTCATCACCGTGAGTTTACGAATCTTGTTTACACGTCATCTAGTGCTGCTTAATTTTTCTTTTGATACTTGTTCATATTTTTCTTTTGATGAATTCAGGGATTATCCGTTAATAGCTTTATTCTCAATGGTACGTATCCATTGATTTGGGGAGGAGATGCAGCAAACTACTCTGCAGGAGCTGACCCTGACATTGCAAAGTATTGCGTTACTGGTGCCATGAATTCATACATTGTTGCAGGAAAGATTGTTTTCTGTGAAAGTATTTGGGATGGTTCAGGTGTTTTATTAGCTAATGGTGTGGGTACTATCATGGCTGACCCAGAGTACAGCAAAGATTTTGCTTTTAGCTACCCACTACCAGCAACAGTAATTACTCCAGTAGAAGGCCAACAAATTTTGGAGTATATCAGATCCACAGAGTAATCTAACGTCCACGAAATAATTTGAGGTTTTATTGCTCTGATTCATCTGATTAACTAAGCTAAGCATTTTTGTTCAGGAATCCTATCGCTACTATTGAAGTTAGTGAGACTTGGACAGATATCATGGCACCTTCTGTTGTATCATTCTCTTCTAGAGGACCCAATGCTATCAACCCTGACATTCTCAAGGTGACCAAGAAATGATAGAAACAACTCTGACTAAAGTATCTTTGTTAGACGAATTTTCTTGATATTTTACATAGGATATATGATTCACAGCCTGATCTCACTGCCCCTGGTGTGGACATTCTTGCTGCCTGGTCTCCTGTGTCACCACCTTCCATCTACTATGAAGATACCAGGAGTGTTAACTTCAACATAATCTCAGGAACATCCATGTCTTGCCCCCACGCTAGTGGTGCCGCTGCTTATGTCAAGGCTGCTCACCCTGACTGGTCTCCAGCTGCCGTTAAATCTGCTCTCATGACAACAGGTATAAATCGACGAGTAACATAGCAACAAATGGACTTGATATAGGCTTATTTTGGCAAAACGGTACCCATAATTTAAGAATGCGCAAATAACTATAAAGAAAAATTTAATCTCTCAGCTTCCTCGATAATTTGTATGTTTCCATTGAATAGCTTATGTGATGGACTCAAGGAAGCATCCAGACCAAGAATTCGCTTACGGGTCTGGCCACATCAACCCTGAGGCGGCAACAAAACCTGGCCTTGTTTATGATGCATCTGAAGCAGATTACATTAACTTCCTTTGCAAGCAGGGTTACAACACCACCACTCTCAGACTAATCACTGGTGATAACAGCACTATTTGCAACAGCACAGAACCTGGAAGAGCCTGGGATCTTAACTATCCAACTTACTCTCTTGCCATTGAAGATGGGCAGCCAATTCAAGGCGTATTTACAAGAACAGTTACAAATGTTGGCAAACCGAACTCAACCTACTCAATCAGCATGTACTTGCCTAGCACGATTAGTGTCACAGTTGAGCCATCTGTCTTATCCTTCTCCGACATCGGAGAGAAGAAAACATTCACTGTTAAGGTTTCAGGTCCAAAGATTTCACAACAGAGGATCATGTCAGGAGCAATCATGTGGAATGATGGGACTTATGTGGTTAGAAGTCCATTAGTTGTCTACAACATACTTCCTGGTGCTACTTATTCTCCTCCTGACACCAACACCATGCAGCAGAAATCACTCAAATTTGAAGGTTCTTCAGTGTATCACAAGAATGGCATCCTTGGTCGAAACTAATTAAATTCCATTAATAAGGACTTGTTATTTCAAATATTGGCAATCTGGCAGGTCAATGTTCCACTGTCTTTATAAGATAGTGATAAAAAGAATAAGAGACCCCTCCTATCAATTTTTTATTAATGTCCTCTACTGAGTGGGGAAGAGAGAGTTGTGTTCCTGATGAGTAACAAATAAGTTAAAATACAATATCTATTTTTGTTCATCATGTGAAGAAAGTGTTCTTGGATTAACTAAGGTCTACTACATCCCCAGTTTCAGTACTTCGTGATCTCACCAAGGATAGAACTCTTTAAACCAATCACCTTGAATCAAGCCTTTGTACAAGGAAGGTAGCAAGTAGGTTGAGCACGCACATGTCCAGTTCCATTATTTAATAGGTAAAAGTATAAAAAAAGTAACATGTAGTTTAGCGCTTTTGCACTTAAAGAGACTGAGGTCTTCTTCGTGACAAAAAATACTATGTAATTTAGTTTTTTTATATTTTTATTACTTTACAAACTAATATCTTTAAATTTCTATGATTTAATATTAGTATAATAGTTATTTTCAATAACAAAATCACTTATTAAGTGATTTAGCATATAATTAACTACACTGAATTCATGTTAAATATAATTAAAATATATATATTAATTTTATTAGGAATAAAAAAATAATTTTTAAAATAAAATTATAATATTTTTAGAAGTATCATGATAGCTGATCTAATAAAAAATCACTTATAAAATCATTTTATTATTGAAAAAGAATATTATAATAATATTAAATTTAAAAATTAAAGATATTAATTTGTAAGGTAGTAAAAATGTAAGACAACTAAATTAGAAGGTATTTCTTTATCACAAAAAAAAAACTACAGTTCTTTAAGTGCAAAAGCATCTAACCACAAGGTATATTTCTATATTCTTTTCCTATTTAATTATTATCATTAGTGTATTAGTTTTGATTCCTTTAAAATCTAAAATACCAGAATCATATTAAATATAAATTATATCCTATTATATTTAATAAATCTTTTTAGTTCAATATAAGTCATTTTGATACTATTTTCAATTCTAATATTAAAAAAGAGTAAAATCTTAACTCATGAATTTTATTTTAACATATAAAGAAATCAAAAGTTTATATATCATTAATCATGAGGCATGAATTGTCAAAAAAAAAAACAAAAATAAAGGTAGCTAATCACACAAGTTTATAAAAGTTGAACCTTTAAATTAAAAAAATAAATAGAGAACTTGTACTTTGATTTTGAGGTTTAGTTTAGAGCTTCAAATAAACTAAAAAATAAAAAGATGATGACATATTTGATTGGAATCCAAATTGCAGTATCCAATGACTAGGATTTTTAGTTGACCAAAGAAATTGAATTTAGCAATTGTGATTATGAGTTACAGAGTGAGTAATGATTATGGTATTAAGGTTAGATAGTATAGAATAATTTTTTATAAGCTTCTGATACGGTTATTGTTAAAGAATTAGTATCGTACTATAATAGAAAAAAATTTTAAGATTAGTTGAATTCAATTTTAAAAGTTTTTAATTTATTTTGATAATGATATTTTTTGATATATAAATTTTTTTTAACGAAAATTACAGAAATTCATGATTAATCTTAGTTGTAAAAGTGTTATATGTTGCTAAGTGGACCCACGTCTAACTCTGAACTACAAAACACTGAATTTTCTAAAAGCACATGAAAAAGCAAATTTTGAAACAAGATAAAGATCATAAGAAAATAAAAACAAAAGGATTGCAAAGTGGACCTTTGTATTTAGGGTTGCAAGTTATGTGGCCATTGGAAACCTGTTATATGAAAAATAAAGAGACTGCCGTTTAGGGTCATTATGCAGTCGTTTAGATTAGTTATTTATTAATCCTTGTCGGTTAAGTTGTTATTATTGTTATTTGCTTTAGGCCAAATGTATCTTTTATCATTTGATTAGTGTCACAGTTGAAACATCTGTCTTGTCTTTCTCCGACATCGGAGAGAAGAAAACATTCACTGTTAAGGTTTCAGGTACAAAGATTTCATAGCAGAGGATCATGTCAGGGGCAATCATGTGGAATGACGGGACTTATGTGGTTAGAAGTCCATTAGTAGTCCATTAGTAGTACTGAGATTTCTTTATAAATACCATAATTACATGATTTCAGATCATCAACTAATTAATACTTCTGTATCGAATCATTCCGATGGCCACTGCGGGGCTGGCTTCTCTTCTATACCCATTATTGCTAACTGCACTTTTTGTGCATTGCTATGGCAATGAGAGGAGGGTAGAACTGATTTGTAGCACAAATTTCTCTTTTTTTTTTTTTTTTTTTACTGTTTGAACTTTGAAGCATCTCTGCAAATATAATATGAGAGGATTGACTTCATCTATCTGTAGGTTCATATTGTATAGATGGGAGAGCGGCCTACGGGTGACCTTTCCGCGGCATCAATTCATCATTCCATTCTAGAAAATGTGCTTGGAAGGTTAATTAACACTTCGTCTAATATTTTTATTATCGGCCAGCATTAATTAATTGAATCCTGATGACCATTGAGTTTTCCAATTTGCAGTTCTTTGTCCGCCAAAGATTCGCTAATCTATAGCTACGGAAGGAGTTTCAATCGATTTGTAGCTATCAGATGAAGAAGTGGGAAGACTCTCGAGTTAGACTTTTGAATTTACTGGTTTTACAAAATGTAACATTATATTATACTTGTTCTGTGCTAAATATAAATTAAACATATTGGGTGAAGAAATGGATGGTGTAATCTCAGTCATTCCAAACCGCATACTAAAGCTTCACACTACTAGGTCATGGAACTTCATGGGTTTATCTCAAGGAAAACTAAGAGCTTCCCAAGAAGGAAATGTCATTGTCGTCTTCTCTACTCAGGTTTAAAATTGATACTGATTTAAATCATCACTCTGCTGAAATCTCAAGAGTATGCTAATTTGAAGTTTTCCAATTTCTTGGTATCATAGGAGTCTGGCCAGAATCTGAAAGCTTCAATGATGACGGAAGGACTGCTCCTCCTGCTAAATGGAAGGGAAAATGCCAAGGTGAAGGCAACTTCACCTGCAACAAGTGAGCTCCTTTCCATTACTGCATAGCTAACATGACCAATTGCCATAAATACTGATATTAAAAGAAACTATTAAATACTTGGAACTGCAGCAAGATTATTGGAGCTCGATGGTACAACAGTGAGAACTGGTATGACACTACTGACATTAAATCCCCTAGAGATTCTGATGGACATGGTTCGCATACTGCTTCCACCGCAGCAGGATGAGAGGTGCAAGGAGCAAGCTGCTTTGGACTAGCTGAAGGAATAGCAAGAGGTGGAGTTCCAAATGCAAGGATTGCTGTCTACAAAGTTTGCTGGTCATTTGGATGTACGAGTGCAGATATCTTAAAAGCATTTGATGATCCTATAGCAGATGGTGTTGACATTTTATCTGTATCCCTTGGTTCCGGTTGACCCTCCCCATATTTAGATGACCCAATCGCCATTGGATCCTATCATGCCATGAGATATGGTATACTGACCTCAAATTCTGCTGGCAATTCTGGACCCCATCCATATTCAATTTGCAGTTTCGCACCATGGAAATTGAATGTAGCTCAGCACTATTGACAGGAAATTTATTGCAAAAATGGTTCTTGGCAGGGGACAAGTCATCACTGTGAGTTTATAAGTGCAGTTCTTCGTTATTATCAACTAGTTTTCTCATTCAATTTTTGTTAATAATATTCATATTTGGTCTTTGATGAATCAAAAAGGGACTATCTGTTAATAGCTTTGACCTCAACGGAACCTGGTATCATTTGATCTGGGGAGGCGATGCAGCAAACTATTCTGCAGGTCCTAACTCAGACATTTCAAGATACTGCGTGACAGGTGCCATGAATTCATACAAAATAGCAGGCAAGATCGTCTTCTGTCAAACCTTCTGGGATGGTTCTGGCATTCTAATAGCCAATGCATAATAGCTGATTCATCTTACAGTGATTTTGGTTTCAATTATCCCCTGCCGGCAACTCTAACCAGCACAGAAGAGGGTCTCCAGATTCTAAATTACATCAAATCAACAGAGTAAAATGTTTTCCATACAATTTTCTATACCAAAACTTAATAATTGACTGGATTTAAGGTTTATCAATAACACTCGTACCTTACCAGGAAACCAATCGCGTCTATTCTAGTCGGAGATTTGGAAGGATATTATGGCACCTTCAGTTGTATCATTCTCTTCTAGAGGACCTAACCCTATCACCCCTGATATTCTAAAGGTAATTCTGGGATTCGGAAATTCTGATTCACAACATTACTCGCTCTATCTTCTCTTAAAAACTCACTTTGAAATTTAATATGGCTAATACACAGCCTGATCTCACTGCTCCTGGAGTGGACATTCTTGCTGCCTGGTCTCCTGTAGCGCCACCTTCCATCTACTCGGAGGACCCCAGAAGTGTGAAGTTCAACATAATATCCGGCACATCCATGTGCTGCCCAGACGCTGGTGGTGGTGCTGCCTACATCAAGGCTGCTCATCCTGACTGGTCTCCTGCTACCATAAAATCTGCCCTCATAACAACAGGTGATAAATTGTGCACTTGTTGGAGAATGGTGGATTAATATAATCAAATTAAATTTGGTATCCTCACAGAACCATTTCTTTTCTTTCTATGAATAGCTTACGTTATGAACTCCAAGAAGCACGAAGACCTTGAATTTGCTTATGGACATCAATCCAATGCAGGCTGTAGACCCTGGGGCCTTGTTCATGATGCAACTGAAGCAGACTACACTAACTTCCTCGGCAAGCAGGGTTACAACACTACCACTCTTAGACTAATCGCAGGCGACAATAGTAGCGTATGTATCAGCACAGAGCCCGAAAGGGCCTGGGATCTCAACTATCCCACTTTTTCCCTAGCTGTTGAAGATGGCCAGCCAATTAAGGGAATCTTTACTCGGACAGTTAACCAATGTTGGTTGGAAGTCTACCTAAAGCGTTAGAATTCGCATGCCAAACTCTGTTAGCGTGACGTGGAGCCTTCAGTCCTATCATTCTCTGCCATCTGGGAGAAGAAAAACATTCAGTGACAGTCTCAGGGCCAAAAATTGCACAGCAGCCGATAATTTCAGGTACAATCACATGGAACGACGGTGTTCATGTGGTGAGAAGTCCTCTAGTCGTGTATAACTTTCTCCCTGGTTCTACCTATTCTTCCTACTCCATGGCTCAGAAAACACTTAAATTTAAAGGTGCTTCCATGTACCACAAGAATGCCATCCTCGGACGCAACTAAAGTAAAGATGATAACCATTTCCTTCTATCCTTTCTATTTTAGCAGTGTTTTTAAATTTGTTTGTTTGTTTGTGTTTTTTCTTTCTGGAACTTAATGGAGAAGAAAGCTACTGCCCTCCACTGCTTGTTCATATATTGGATGACCCTTTTCCTAACACCGAAACCAGCAGGGTAAACCACAGAAGTAAGTTATTAAAACATATTCTGCCCTAATTGTAGTTGTGCCGTATTTATCTAAGCCAAAGCCAATATGCCCATCTCCACCGACTATGTAGTAAGAAATTATACCAAAACATCACTTTACATATTGTCTACCTTACTCATAATGGGCCACACAAGAAAAAGATCACAATCAACTGGGCCAAGGTATTATGGTATTGTCCATGCTTGTACAAAATCCTTTTATCGTAATCTCTAAATGTTGAAGAAAAAAAAAAATCAAAGACCTTTCCTGGAAACCTATCAGTCAGCAAAAACAGTTTCATACGGTTCTACTACTGCAAAATAGATCTAAGAAAATACCAGTCACGGTATCCTTATGCCTTATTTTCTTGCCGTCCTATGTTGCTACTTCAAGGCCTTCCATCTGCATTTTCAACTATGAACAGGTCCCTGAGATAATCTGAGCCTTCTTTATGTTACTGGCCAAGAGAATTTTTAATCAAATGCTGCATGAGGAGCATCCAGCAATAGACAAGGTACTCTCAGAGAACCATACTCCCAAGAAGTTTATGCATACTGTGAGAGCTACAGATTCGACTGGCTTAAGCTATGGCAACAGGCAACAGCATTAAATAAAACAATGTAATATCTTCAAAAGAAGCAAGGTTGCTCGGACCATATAAAGGTAATGCACAACTGGACATCCAAAAAATATATTTATAACTTGAAAATCACTTCCAGCTACTTTATTCATGATCAAGTTACAAATACAACATTCAAATATTAATAGGTGCAATCGTGTTGTAACACTCGGAAAGAGGAAAACAAGATGTAATATCAAAAAACAATAGGGAAATTGGGAAACCAAAAATTCAAACCTACAATTTGAATACTAGTGGCATTCTCATCATCTTGAAATGTACTTAACAAGAGAGGGTAAGCTTTCAACTCAAGCAGCAGCAGTTTTCTGATTTGGCTTGAATACATACTTGATAAGCGACTCCTTGATCGGCAACATTTCAGGGAATTCTTTACTCAATTTGGTAGCATCGAGCTCATTATTACTCCTTGGGGCAACTATGACTTTTGCCTGCTCCTCAAGAGTGAAGTTTTTCCACGTAAAGTTGGGGTCAACATAGTCTCGATACATCTCTAAAATCTCATTATGACTGACAACTCCGGGATTTGTAAAGTTCCAAATTCCAGTGAGGTTTCGCTTTGCCATCTCAATAGAAATGGGAAGCAATTCATCCAAGATTGTCATCGAGTTTGGAATATCAACCACCTTCTCGTATCGAGTGATCTTTGTGATGAAATTTCGAGGATTAGCTAAATCAGAAGAAATAGGCATTCTGACACGCAATGTACATACATTCTCATAATTCTTGAGCAACTCTTCCACCTTCCATTTAAGAAAATGAGAGACTATAGTCAGAATTATAATGCAATGAATAGCATACAAGAACTAACATAATTACTCTATTCATTACCAACACAAAAGGCTTAAATATAAATTCGCCGCATAAACTTGTAGCCACGAAGGGAAATTAACTCCAATAGTTAACTTCCTGGCTCAATTTTCACAATGCGGATAATCAGCCACATTATGTACATTGACATCCAGAGTTCCTGGCGTGGCGAAAATGGGTCTAAGTAGCCACATTTAAAATTTGCGAACTAATTAGGTAAAAAAAGTTAAAAGAAGTTGATCGACCATTGTGAATAAGTTAAGGGGACAAATCGGATTGCATTAGCCAATTAAAATCGTAGTAGACAGCCAAACAGCCAATTAGGCCATGTTTGGAATAAATCATCCGCAAGATCTGAATTGAATAAAAAAAAATTCTTGCAAAGAACGGACAATCTGAACACAAAAAAGAAAAATGATTGAACAGAATTTAAATTCAATTGAGTTGAATTGATGCATTTCCTAGACTTTCCAAACACACTCAAGTAAGCAATGTGAGAAACATTCTAACTTTGGAAAAAAGAAAGGAAGAAGAAGGAGAATGAAAGTAGCTAGATCCATGATAAGATAACTGGATCCGTAACCAAATGCAAGAGATCCAAATCATGAAGGTAACTTACCATAGCCTTAGTTTTGGAATAAAAGGATCCGATAAAATTCGGAGTATCCTCTTCTTTAAACCCGATACCCGATCCAAGAGGATGCTTATCATCATACTCAAAAATACAACCAGTAGCATAATTAATCAAAACCAAGCCTTTCTCTCTACAAACGTCAGCTAAGGTTAAAGTCCCAGCCACATTTGTTCTAATAGTCTCGACCTTATGTGATTCACACCAATCGACGTTAGGACGTCCAGTAACGCCGGCAGCGTTGAAAACGTGAGTAGGATTAATTGAAGCGATGTCGTTTTCCAGGGACACACGGTTTTCAAGACGACCGTTACCGTAGGTGTAGTCGATACCTTGTGATTCACAGAGCTTACCTAAGAGTCCACCGATCCAGCCAGTCCGACCGTAGATTAGAAATTTGTATGGTTTTTTGTTGTCGGTGGCGCCGTTTGATTGGAAACCCATCGCCGGAGAGAAATGAAAAAATTACGGTAAGCAAGATAATTTTATGGATCTGAGATTGGATCTGTCTGTGTGTTTAGGTTGTGTGCAATATATAGAGAGAAATGATAGCAGCTCTGTTTGGACAATGATGTGTTGGGTGGTGTGTGTTTTGTCTCTCTCTTTCTTTCTTTCTTTCTTCTTTTCTTTTTTTTTTTTTGGTTTGAAATTAATATGATAGAGAGCGGAGCACCTCATCTTCTTACTATGTGCTGTGGTCCTTTTTTTTTTTTTTCTAAAAAATTGTAACTAAAAAATGAAGCATATAAGAAGAATTCATCTAGAAAATTAACTAAAAAAAAAAAAATTACTTCTATACACCAATAACTTCCTCAAAGATTCATTATTTTCTGAAAACTTAATGGCAGAGAAAATGAAAAAGGGTTATTGCATAAATAATTCTTAAATTATAGACGCAAATTAAATAAATTTTTAATATTTGTTTCTATATTTTTGGACTCTTAGTAGTACAATCACAGTTTATTATTCATGTCCAATATCAGTAGGTGAGCCTTAACCATTAACTTCTGTAAACATCCATGTTTTGCTAAACTGAAAAAGAATGATGCACTCATAAAAGACAAAATTAAGGTTAATATTTATGAAAATGATGATACATTATTGTATTAAGAACATGAAATCCAAAGAAAATTAATTATAGAGTTAGAAAATATTCATTTTGTTAAAACTAAAACTATATTGATTCTTATTATTAATATTTATCTAGCAAACTCACATAATTCTGAATAACAAATTTAGACACCTATTACAATTTTAAGATTTTTTTATTTATTTATACATATTCTTATATTTAATTTATATATAACATCAAGAATATTTACGAGTTGATGATATCAATTATTAATATTATGGTTTCTCTTTCTAAGCTTTCTAAACTTGCATTAAGTTTTTTTTTTTTATAAGAAATTGGATCAATTCTTTATTTTATGTTTAAAAATAAAAATATTTTAAAATATTATTTTATTATATAATTTTTTAAAATAAAAATTTGATATATATAAAAAATACATTAAATATGTTCTAATTAACTAAATTTATCTTTCAAAAAAAAGTTGTTTTAGATTTAAAAAATAAAAATATATTAAAATATTTTAATACTATTTTATTGTAAAAATTTTAAAATAAAGAGTTTAATGCAATTAGTTTTACCTTCTAAAAAAGCTCTAATTGATGTATCATCATTTTCATATGATGCATAATATTAATTCTGACATATAGATAGTTGATAATATTAAAAATTTATTTCATGGTATTTACATTTTGGTTCTGGGATTCTATAAAAGAATTTAAGAAACAGTTAATCAAATGATGATACAATAATAAGCAAGCCATTTATGTATCCTCACTTTTTTTTTGTTATAATATCATTATTATGTCTTGAAGCTTGAATTGAAGATGTAATTAAGTAAGATGACCAACGTGTGCTACATACTCCCAAAATAAAAACATGAAATCACGAGCTCAGTTAAATTCATGTCCAACAAAAAGAATATTTCATGTGATTGAAAACTAAAAAAAATATAATTAAAATGCTTCAAAAAGACGCTCCAGTTATCAAAATATAAATGCTTTAAAAAAAACAGAAACTGCGTAATTAAAAAAATAAAATCAAGAAACAAACACTTTGAAATACTATATGAGCTTTCATCTGATCCTATGGGAGCCGTACCATCAGCAGTATTGTTCTTAATGGGCTCACAAAGCACTGAATTCTACTCTCTACTTCATGATAAAAGGTCTCCTTAAATCCTCGACTAGCGTGTAATAAAGAATGAATGGCTTGAGAAAGGGCACAGTATGCCCTACGGTATGTTGAAGCGGACCCGAATTTCGTAACGAACATCTCATCAGAGGTTCAGATCAGTGTTTTTGAAATTACGACAAGGCAAATAATGGAAATCAGATTCAATTAGATCCACAGATCCAGATCTGTTTACAAATAAACAGAAATACAAACAGAGATCTACTAAAAGATATCCTAAAAAAATAGAAAAATCAACCACCAAAGCCGTAGAGGGTACGGCCTTGACGTTTAAGAGCATAAACGACATCCATGGCAGTAACAGTTTTTCTACGAGCATGCTCAGTGTAAGTAACAGCATCACGAATCACATTCTCCAAAAAGATCTTTAAAACGCCTCTTGTCTCTTCGTAAATTAGACCACTGATACGCTTGACGCCTCCTCTGCGAGCAAGACGTCTAATTGCTGGCTTTGTAATACCTTGAATGTTATCTCTTAATACCTTCCTGTGCCTCTTTGCTCCTCCCTTTCCTAATCCTTTCCCTCCCTTTCCTCTTCCTGACATTTTCTTTGCTCTTTTTTTTTTTTTTTTTTGTCTTGCTTTCTCAATTCACTTGCTCGAATTATCGTTAGGGTTGGGTGGATTGGGGATTTTATATAAGGAGAGATTGGTTTCAAACTTTTCACTTTTTTGAGCGCCAAATGTGAAATTGAGAATGCCGCGGTTGCTTTTTATCCATCTCTTGGCCGTTGGATGGAATGTTATCCAACGGTTTCGTAAGTTCGATCCATGTTTCACTTAAAGCGGATTGCCATGCTGGACTGTAATTTACTGTTGAAATCTCTTTTTTTTCTTTCGGCAGGTCAAGGAGTTGCGTCTGGCTGACCCTCGTCGGCTACATGTCGTTCTTAAACGTGAACGACAACGCGCCTAGATCCCGAGTCAAAGAAACATGGTTTGTACGGCAAAAAACTGATATCTTTTTTTTCTTAAAAGAATCAAGCTGGTAACAAATACTAGAGTGAGAAATCAATAATATATCAATGGAAATTATCAGTACAATTTACAATTAATTAGCCTACAATTTTGAGGCAAAACTATTGTTGCACGAAGAGCAAGTATAAATCTTCCAACAGAGTAAGTGCGCATAGCACAATGTTAATGTATATGATTTGGGGACGTCCAAGTGAGACAGCCTCAAATTGTGAGATTTTCTTGAATGGCTGTGAACGAGCCTATTATGGTACCACCAACGTCTGGAAATGTTTCGCATCCAGGAAGAGCCTTCACCTTGCCTCTTGGATCAACTTCCACCGGATACTTCAGCAAGTGACCCTTCATTTCTGTCAGTTTATCAGATGCATACTGTCTCCAGTTCTGCTCTCCAAGCGTCCTTACGCGCCTTATGCATTCCAGACTCTCTGGTTGCTCGAAACATTCCTCTACACGTCCAATGTGCTCTGCCCATAATGACATCCTGTATCCGTATATCTGCAATCAGAGTATATGTCAACTGCTCATCCTACTTCATTTGTAACCCTTGATATATTTCTAACTGATTTTGTGAATGCACGAAAGTTTCTGTGATCAAGCTAGCATGTGAAATTCTATCAAAGAAACAAAAGGCTCCAGTTACCTGCGCATGTGGATGAGAGCCTTTGCTTGCTAAGGTATGCTGAGGCTGATATGCACCCATTGCTATCTCAGTGTCTCTAGTACCGTCCATGGAACGTTGGTTGATGTTTGCAGATCCTAGTATTACATACTCATCGTCCACTATCATTCCTTTGGAATGAATATAAATCTGAAATCTCCGATTCTTCCGAATCAGTGCCTGGTTATCAAACCAAACGAAAAAAAATAAAAATGTGAAAAAGGATAAATTGGTATCAAATATGAAACCATGACAATTACTATAGACGGATACCTGAGGAGTGCTTGCATTTGCAGCATTGGAATCTTTACCATTTAAACTGTTTTCCCTATCTAATGCCTCGCGATTGCCAAGGCAGAAGAAATTCAAGTAATCTTGTGGCTCATATCTATTTTCAAGTCCAGTCTCTACCAAAGCCTTGTAAACTGTTTCATACATCATCTCCATTGTTTTCGACTGCAGAAAGATAACAATATAGTTGGTCAAGAAATGCAGAAATAAGATTTTTCTTGTTATATCAGCTAGGAGACCTGAATACAACTCTCTGGATTTCACCAGAAGCTCCTGATGTTTGAAGTACATTCGAGACTGTAATTGTTTCTTACCTGCCAATACAGAATCCTCTGTGTAGGAGCAGCAGAAGGAACACCTTCTGGCCACATTGGGATAAGTATATATGCAGAAAACCTCTCATTTGCTCTGATTTTGTTGGCAATTTTGAGAGCAATTTCCATGGGTATCAAGTTGTTTGCACCTGCAGAAAGTGGGTAGCCATGCATATAATTATATATTTACTGATGTCGCTTTGAAAGAAAACACCAAGAAAAACAAAAGAGAAAAGCAGAGATCCTACAATTGCCACAAGTGAATACTGGTATACAGTACCAGGTTTTTCTTAATAATTAATTTTTGTCACATATATCTGAGCTTATAATTGATCCTTTATTGAAATAATCATACAGAAACAGCTCTTTCTTCATAGTACTCTTGCTGAAAGCTTTAAGTTCCTTACCTAAGTCCTTGTGAGAATCCCAGTTATATGATGATCCAAGAAAGTATTGGTTCTCGATATAGATGAAATTTTGGGCTGCGCGGATTGCTTTAACGTATGCTGTATGTATACTCATGTCTATAAGTACATTCTTCCCACATAACAGGTTCTGTTATAATGTAATAAAAATATGAATTCATTAACTTACAAGACTCGTTTATTTAAACTGTAAAATCAATGCCTATTCATGAAGTGAACAGGAAAAGAACCTCCAAATGGATATTTACTTACCTTGCTTGGTGCATCCTTGGGATCATCTGGAAAGCCTTTGACAGAATTGGAATCAATCGAACGGAAAACCTTCAATCATCAGAAATTTAGTCAACAGAGAAAAGTGTAGAAATTGGAGAGAAATAGCTAACTGAAATCCAATATACCTGAACATGCCAAGACTCTGGATCATTGTCCCCCTGGCAAGAAGCTTCTGCTATCCCAATAATTTCAGGAATTCTTTCAAATCTGAGTAATGCATCATCATATGATGATGCCTTCAACTTATGAATCCCGTGAGGTTTTGATGCCTTCAACCAACGCTCCTCAAAATTCACGAGGATGTCATATGCTGCAGGGCCATCAATTTTACTGTGCAAATCATGCCATGGTTCCCTTACAACACCAGGCTCCTGATTAGCGATAAACAAACATGTTATTACGAGTAATGACTATAAATTTAAAATGTGTTCTTCATTTCTTATATCTGTCTTGTTGTTCAAAGCCAGCGTAACTTATTGACAGAACTTTTCAGAAAATGGCTATTTGATGTGGATCCAAGATGAATCTTTGACTCCATCAAGTTGCTGTGCGTGCCTTATATCCTATAGACTACTGCGACAATATATTCAACCGCATAAATTTGGATAACCAGGCTAAATAGAATTTCCAGTGAGGCATTAGGTGGTAACAGATGGCTCAGACGGAATTATTTGAACCCACATGAATGGCATAAGTATTTCAATACGACTCAAGAAAGATAAAAAGATCTCCATGACTAGAGCAATAGCATTAAATCTAAGAGTAGCTAAATTACCGCAAATGTGGGGTTATGGTAGTCATCTTTGTGCACTGTTTCCAAGGTCCTAAAAAGAGGATGATGTGGAGTATCATATCGGCCCTTGCATAAGTCAAGGCCTCCAACAAAAGCTACGATCTTTCTTTTATGGTGACCTGCATCAGCATCCACTATCACTGTTTTCTGATGGTGGGTGTAGATTGTTCCAACTTCCTGATAAACGAAAAAGGTCTGGAGGTTAAGAGCAGGTAGAAATCTAAACAATTATATATCTAAATCATGCATACTAATACATACATACATATGCACATGCAAAGTATATATGCTTACGTGTATACAGAGATTTGCATACAGGGGAAATGAATCTGATCTCAGGAGAAATGCCACCATTCTTTAGAAAAGTAATACTACAGGTTACAACCCTGTCTTCCATATTATCAAAGAAGAGCTACTATAACAAAGCATTATCAATTTAACACCGCTCTGACGACCAAAGTATATATGCTAGGAGTGGGTCAATGATGCTACAAGTTTCAACAGTTTATACTTCATAATTTTCTAAAAGTTCAGACTCGCAATAGATATAATGAGTTCATTATCCCGCTTTGCTTTGCTGAACAGGACAAGTTCAGGTCGTAAAACTGCAGGAACTAAGTTAATGAGACAGAGAGCCTTGCTTGCTACTCTCAAACAAATAACATCTACACCATAAACAAATATATTATGCTGATTTATATCCCACCTGCTTTTTAATGAAGCTATGTCCTTTTCCAGCAGATCGTGGGCAGAGTAGCACCTGCACTGAAGAGTGCTTGAAAAACCGGCGGGTTTGTTCATCATTCGTATCCATGATCCCCTCCTGCATATCATAGACTGTTATCAATACCTAGTAATATAAGTAACTAATTTTAGTCCTGTATGAAATTTACAGGCATTTTGAAGCTGAATTTGCCTTAGATGAATAAACATCATGTAAACAAGCACTGCGTTGTTTACATTTTAGCTTGTTTTCCATTTTGGCGGTCAATGGAAAATAAAGAAAGTCAGTAAAACCAGAGGATTAGTACTTTCAGAGTTTCATAATTGGTTCCAAAACTGCAACCAAGGCACCATATAAACTACATAACGTTTCTTGCCCGTTTTAAATTGGAGAGCAAAGATCAAACCTGCAAAAGAAAATGTTGTGGGCTCTCCAACATTGAGCCAAATCTTCAGTTTTTGAAAATTAATGCTGCATAAAATTCCTCATAATGAGAAAATATTTTCATCATATCAAAGTGACTAAGAGAACCAACAAAAATAACTGTTTAATCATGAAAATCAGTCCAAACAATGCTATAGAACAAAAAAGAATAGAAACTTATGACTGTAAGGTCTTGAGCTTCTTACCGTTTTATATCCCAAAATACTCCTAGAAGTAGGATCATCCCATACAAGGAGAAGCACTCTCACACCTTCCTGAGATTTGATTTTGAGAAGATCACCCAATGTACTATGCATTCCATCCTGACCATCTCGAACCAATCTAACAAGGTGGTATACAGACCAGCCAGTGATGTAAATCAAACGTCTAGCCTGACTAATAGCATTAAAAATATCAAGCCAGCAACTCTCATGTTCATACTGAACATGACTGTCAAGCCTCACATCAGGAAGGCAGCCATCATGAACGTGCGCATCTTGATAAAGAGTAACTTTACCTCCTTTTCTGAGGGGAAAGTATGTTCCTGGAACCCCACGGTAATCAGGACCTGAACCTACTCCATGCTTATAAATCTCCATTTGCTCTACTGGGGTAAACTGAATTGATAAGGTCAATTCAGCTCCAGGCTTGCAAGGTTTTCCATTGGGACCAAGAATTGGAAAAGTGCCTTCAATCTTCATGCCAGTAATTAGATGCTGTGCTGGTATTCCAACAGCACCAATAATCTGTGAGCCAACGACATCATTGTCTTTGACAACAAAGTGCACCTCTCCAGCATAATGTGCAACAGGAACATCAAAGTGCTGCATCCATACAGGATTCTCACTATTATTGATCACAAAAGTCCTCCCAACCACAGCACCAGTTACCGAAACAGTGACATATGGATCACTGGTTATCTTATTACTTACATGCCCCTCAATTTTCCTGCTAACCTTCACAGGCAATATTGAGAACACGTCCCCTAATGTTTTGTGAAACATATCCATATTGGGCAGGTTTTTAGCCTCCTTAACCCATATATCTAAATTACCATGTAAAAGCAAAACTTTCATGGATCCTTCGTTGGTCTTGAAAGGCAATGCTTCTTGACTATGCATATGGTGAGAGCCACCATAAGAGAATGTATGATCAATTGTCTGGGACATTGTAGATTAACTGATTAAGACTTCTCTCTCTGAACAAACAGATAACAAACTATAGCAGAAACCAAAACTGCTTAAAAAACAGAGGACTAGGATGTTAGAAAATTAGACCTTGATAAATATCCAGTTAATATAAATGTTAAATCAAGCTGGTGATGATAACCAAACGAATACGTAAGAGAAAATATGAATGTGAGTAAGCTTAAGATAGACAAGAAGTTGCTTAAAGATCAAAATTTGCAGAAAAAGATGGAGATGGAAAAAAAGAAAGTGATGAGGCTGGAGTTCTTATGGGGATCTTGCGAGTATAAAACAAGAAAGAGCAGAAAAATAAAAAAAGATTTGAACGAGTAAAAGAAGGTGGGTTTTCAAAAAAGCAGAGCTTCAAAAAATGGAACGGATACTGTAACAATATGAGAATAAAATATAGAAATGGAAAATGGTGAAGAGGTTGTTGAATATTAAGTATAGAGAAGCAGACAGGATCAGGATCAGGATCAGACGGAAACTTCATAGCTTCCATATTATTAAAATATTACCAAATAAATCACAGTTTATATAAAGAAACAGAGAGTTGACCAAGTGTAGGCCGGCAAGAGGAGAGACTTGAGAGTCTGGTTGCTTTCTTCGTTAATGTAATTGGTGGGCAAGAGAAAATTCAAAAGAGAGAGAAGTAGAAGTAGAAGAAAAATCCAATACAATTTTTAAACTCTTATATGTTATTGTTATCTTAATTTTTTAACATGATTCTTTTTATTTTTATTTGACTGAGGTCTTATTAAAATAAAAATATAATAATTTAATAAAATAAAGAAAAATTTGGTAAAATATGTGTAATTTTGTTAAGAAATGTGTAATAAGTTTCTAATCAAACAAAAATATATATTCAATAAAGGAGAATTATATGGTTATTTGTTTTTAATCCTCCAAAAAAATAATGACAACTTGTATAACTTTTAAAAAGAAAAAATTGGTAACCTATAATTACAGATTATCAAGTAAAATAGAATTTGCTAAAGTAACATAATAAAAATCCATACATACTTAAAATATATGAAAAATTAGTTTAATTTATGAAAAAATATAAAAATGATTGTCATTTTTCGTAATTCAGTAATAAATTTCACGATTATGAAAATATTTGATATTTTTTATAAATTTACCAATTTTTTCATAAATCATTAAATTTCATTAAAGTTGTCATTTTTTCATAATATCATTCATTTTTTCGCAACTAGTTTCACTTATAAAAAATTAGTGTAATTTGTAATAAAATATTAATATAATTATCATTTTTTATAATTTAGCAATATATTTCGTGATTATGAAAAATTTAATATTTTTTATAAATTTATCAATTTTTTTTATAAATTATTAAATTTCACAAAAGTTATTATTTTTTTTATAATGTCATTTATTTTTTTACAACTAATAACACTTGTGAAAAATTAATATAACTTGAAAAATATGAAAAGATTGTCATTGTTTGTGATTAGCAATATATTTCTCGATTATGAAAAATTTAATATCTTTTATAAATTTATCAATTTTTTCATATATCGTTAAATCTTATAAAAGTAATTATTTTTTCGTAATATTATTTATATTTTTGCTACTAATAACACTTACGAACAATTAGTATAATTTGTGAAAAATATGAAGAAGATTATCATTTTTTGTAATTTAATAATATATTTCGCGATTATAAAAAATTTAATATTTTTTATAAATTTATCAATTTTTTCGTAAATCGTTAAATTTCATAAAAATAAATTTTTTTATAATATTATTCATTTTTTGCAACTAGTAACACTTACGAAAAATTAGTATAATTCGTGAAAAAATATGAATTGTGATTTTTTATAAAATATTAATTATTTTCGTAATTATAAAATTGTAGATGATTTAACAAGTTGTGAATCATCTTTACTTATAAAATTTATAGGATAAATTTTAAGCTAATTAAAAATTAGTAGTGTTTAAAATTACTATATTTTAATGAAAGTCACTTTAAAAAACACCTTTAATAAAATATAAAATAAATATTTAAGGATCTGGACTATGAAAAAAACAACTGCTCTTAGCGCGGCTTTGCTCTTTCCAAGCAGCCTGCACCGTATGGCCGTCCATATGGCCACTTTTCTGCAGCAGCCAGCCATCAAGTAGGAAAATTAAGGGGTCGGAATTAGGAATGTGACATTGGCCAATAAAATAGCACTACCCAACCTGGCAAACCCTATTTTAATTGTTAAAAAAAAAAAAAAAAAAAAAAACTAGCAAACTCTATTGATGTATTTCAATAACATCCTTTCATATATATTTTTTTTTTTTTGAGAAGTGGTTTTATATACCTTCAATGTAATTAATAAATTTTATGATATAAGTTATTCAAAAGATTTATTTAATAAGTCAATAGATTGATACATAATTTAAATTTAATAAAAAAATTTATAATTAGTTTGACTTAATTCATAATAAAATAAGCACAATCTTCTATATGATATTAATTTTAATTTTTAAAATCTAAATTTTTTTGACATATAGAATTTTAATAAATGTACTATTTTTGACACATAAGATTCAAGCTTATATGTAATTCTATAGTTTCTTCTATTAATTTATTAATTAACAAGTTATATTTCTAATTAAACGGTCATTCTAATTCTAAAAAATAACATATTAATAATTAATTAGTTTTCTAATTAGATAATGATTATTCTAAGAAATATCATACTAATTGTATTTTAAAATTATATTAACTAATAAATTAGTTTTTTAATTAGATAATAATTCTAATTATAGAAAATAATATTTTTAAATATTATATTCACTAATAAATTAATATTTAATTATATAATAAATTATAATACTAAAAATAGTAATATCAATTATATTGATACTTTATAGAATATTAGAATTAATAAATAAATATTTTAAAAATAATTTCTATATTATTTTACTAATAAAATTTAAAAAAAATTAAGGACATTCAAAAATATTTGCTATTATTTTTTAAAGTATTATAAATCAATATTAAATATTAACAATTTATTAAATTATGTTTATAAAATTAATTTTATAATTAAAATAATAACAACGGTAGTGCAACGCACGGATAAATGACTAGTAATATTTAATTTAGCTAATAATAAATAAATTAAATACAAACATTAGAAAATGGCTTGGACTTATTTAGAGCCTTCTTAATTCTAGTCATGTCTCGCTCTTATATTATGATTATTCATTAGTGTCGAGCATGCATGGCTTTTAAAGAGAGCATTCATCAATTATAAGAGGCATCTGCTGCATTCTTTAAGGTAATTCAGCTGGTTTATTTGAAGGCAGGTTAGGAATCTGTTTATAATTCTCTACATTCAACAACTGCACTCCCTCTGCCATTGGTGGCCTCCCTCCATTTTCATTCAAACTGCAATTAACTTCATCAAATTTCCACATTCCTGTCAGCCCGCTCCAACTTAACACAACACTTCTCTATTCTTCCCCATCTACTTACTATAATATACTTTACAACCCTATCAGCCATATGTATAGTTTCATATGCATATGATAATTTTTCCCACTATTTCATTATAGAAATTTTATAATTTGACGCATCATGATAAAAAAATATCATATAATCACTATTGTAGAATTAAAAATTATTTTATCTAAAAGATATTAACATATGTCGAGTAAAACAAACAAACAAACAAAATTACTATTATATAATATGTCATGTTAGTTTTTTAAACGCTACAATCTAATTTTATCTCTATTTAATATCACCATGAATCATAAAATAACTCTTTATCATGAAAGAGAAAATTAGATATTTCTCATCGTTCTTGTGTTAACTAACATCGCATCAAATGGTCTAGTAAGTGCTTTTTTAAGTTACATATAGTAATAAAGTAAATTAACTGTCCTAATTACAAATTGCAGCCCTACATTTAGCGCCATGCATTTAACCTAATGAATCATTAGATATGTAGGAGAAATTACCCTACATTTATTATGGATTTTAAAGTTAATAAAACAATTAAAATGAATGATATTTCTCTCTACGTATTTTCCACTATTAGCTTAAGCATAAACATCTTAATGATAGGCTGATTATATCGTGACTGATGCAATCTGTAAGACGTTTTTCATTATCTATTGGCAAAAGTCTGAGTGAGCAAACACTAAATTAATTAAGGACTAATGATGCTAATCTTGTTAATTATGACTATTTATCACGATCAAATAGCAATTGGTAAAGCACTTCTTGTTTTTTCTAATATCAGCAATAGGACAAATCAAATAGAGAATGCAATCCCACCCAACTGTCATTCGGCATCTGTTTTTCCAATATCTGAAGTAATGGACTACACATAACATTAACAAGGCTGTCTTAAAATCATTGGTCTAAATTAATTTACTAGTTTATTGATCGAGATTAATATATAGAGAGAGAGAGAAATGCTAAATTAAATTAGATGTCAATTATCTATTTATACATTTAAACATATATACATATTACATATAAGTTTCACCCATTGTATTAAATGATTATAATTTCCTCCAATTAATTAAACACCTTAAAGCTTAAATTTTAAGAATAGACATGTAAAGTTTGAACTTTTTTTAGACAAATTAGTACTGTTTTTTTTAATAATAAGTTAACACAAGGCGAGTGATAATAATTATTTATTTTGTTTCATAATATCTAAACTTTTGCGCTTTATGCATCCTCTTTGCTTAAAACATGGGTGTCCGATAGAGACTGGGTGTCTCATAAGAGTTAAGAATTTAGGATTGAGACATCTCTCTGGGCTCTTAGAAATGGCCTGTTAACTTTATTGTTGCTAGTACGGCCTGAAAAGAAGACACCGATTGGGGTTGTCCAGTTATTTTTGCCATTTTGCTAAGTGGAAGAACATAATAAGGAAAAACGTAAACAATTTTGCATTTGCTAAAGAACACAGATCCTGAAGTACTTTTCTGAGTCATCTTCAAGATGTTGTAAGAGATCTTGCTGCTAAAGAAAAGGGCATAAAAATGGTCGGTCCAACTATTTTTTCCATTAGCTGCCATCAGCTTCAATTTTCGGACACCCAGTTCATATGTTTAGAAGCTGCATACATATACACATACTAAAGACTGTAACCCAGTACGTTTTGAAATCCTGTATCTGCATAACTATTTTTAAACATATATTCTGCCACTCAATTCATCTGGTAGTCACTGGAAAAATATCCAAGAAACAGACGTGGGTGGAGCCAGAAAATATTTTTCGGGAAAGCGAATGCTAATTCATACAAAAGCCAAATCAGCAGTCGTACAATTATAACTTTTCATCTTTAAGCTTTAGATTCACTAATTAATAAAATTAATTTTATACGATGAATAAATAAATTCAAGAGGCCCTTTTTTATCATTACAAGTTAAGAAATTTTCAGCTCAGGAATAATTTTAAACTATAAGTTAAATACCTTAACCTTTAAAACTCGTATTAGTCTTTAATTCTTATAATCTCGCTTGATGGAAGTTAAAAACAATTTTGAGTGGGCAGCAAACAAAATTTAGGCAAATATATATATTTAGTGATCAATGAATAACCATAGAATGTTAAAATGGTTTCCGCCCCTGCCAAGATGAACAATTATTGGGTGGTCCATGGGGTCACAAGATGGTACTATTTATAAAGCTGCGATCTTGATCATTTCTTGCAACTAATAATAGATGAAATCTCAGGTTGGAGTATATATATATATATCAAGATTTAATTACTTTTTATAATCAAAATCCTGTGTGAAGCGACAATTCTTTGATTGTATAGCCTACAATTGGAATCTCTAACGAGCAAAAGATATATCAGATTTTTCAATGGCGCAAAAGGTGATGAGAACATGCAGCAAAAGTATTGTTTTTGTTAGCAGAGTCAATTTAAGCTCTTTATTTGTAGAGGAGACAACCAAATATGCAGAATTAGAGTATAGAAGCAGCAGGGTTGAAAAGAGAGATCATGACGATAATACACTTTTGCCCTGTTAAAAAAGGATATGAATCTACAACCTTATGTGTAAGCTTATATCAAATTCCCCATCTGTTACATTCCTGCTCGTTAGCAAAAGTACTATTTACCCCAACTTCACATCCCACCTATATCAACATTTCCTTTCTTTTCTGATTTTCTTCATCTGAAGCAAAATTAAAAATGGCTTTCTCTACCTTTTGCGCTTGGACTTCAGAGATGTCACAGACTGAGAGTTGCTGTGCCAGTTTCTCTTTCTTTGATTGATGAACCAGTTATTGATCTGCTTTAGCTGCAATCCTGTTTCCTCCACAAGTTTTGCCTTGTCATCTTCCTGCAAGTATCACCTACACATTAAACTTCATTGACAAAATTTGATTCATTGCTTACCTCTAAGTGGGGCGTTTATAACTTGAAAAAGAATCAATGTTTTTTCTTTGTATAATACATAAGTGAATAACGATCCAAGCAGGTGCTTAATACAATAATTTTCCGAAGGGTACCAGATTCTTTTCAAGCATTTGGAAGAATGTCTAATATCTTCCTGCTTTTTGTGACAAGTTTATCAGTTTATCTTACCATTTTTTAAAGGTTGTGAGCAAATAAAGAAGTAGAAATCTGAAAATGGCATCATCTGTAACTATGATTTTGGCTAGGCTAGCTGCTTACTGTTGGGTACGGCCATTTCGAGTGTTGCTGCCACCAATTCTTCAGGACTGTGGTTGTGTCACCTGGAAGTTTCCCAGCCCTTCTTTTTCTTAATATTTCTTCCCTCACATCTTCAATTCTTGATTTAAAACCCTGCGAAAGAAATGATAAGAATATTATGGTTTGCTCTTTAGAAGGTCTAGACTGTACACTCTAGAGTCGATTAACAGCTTTGCCAAAATAAACTTTCTAATTGGGTACTTGTTTCTATGTCTGACCTCATAACCGATAATTTGAATAACTTCAAATGGACAGCAATGAAATGAGCATGGACATAAGTATATAACTGCTGCAAATGTCTTTATATAGAAGACAGATTTTGCAAGTTTCTATAGTTCAAATGACATGAAATACTCATAAGATCTTTCTAAACACACCTGCTTTAGTTCAATCTTCAATTCCTGACGAACTCTCTCCATCAGGGATCTTTCAGACTCAGTTGGAAGCAGAGGACCAAATCCCATAAGATCATGGCCATCAGCACCGGATTGATCTAAAGAGAAATCCATTTGCAGGTCGTCCTCATCATCTGACATGGTTGCACCTGTGCCTTCACCTAGAGTTACTCCTGAAAAGGAGACGCGTAAAGAAAGCTTTATGAGCCATTTATCATGAAAATTACAAAAACTATTAATCAACCAAGACATATTTCGTCTCAGATGTCAAAAATAATCATTTTCTTCCGAAGTTAATGGAAAAGTAGAAGGATTCTTCCATCATTAGCTTACACAATCAAGGCCTTTGTGACTCGTGAAAAGATTATGTCATGTTTGCGTGCTTCTTCTGATTAGGTGATGGTAAAATTAAAATAAAACAGAAAAAACAGTAAAAAGAGTGCTCGAATCCTAAACACATTGGAAACACCTTGATTAGTTGGCTATTAGATTTCACAGTTTCTCTTTTTTTTTTTTTTCTTTTTTTCCTTCCAGATGAATTCATACCTTTTTCTAAAGGGTATTTCATATTTAATTTTGGAAACAGGGAAAGACTGCAAAATATATAGGGAAATGGATGCTTTATAAGGCTATCCTGCATTAGTCCTGCATTTGACACAGAACTTGACAGGGCAGCAGGGCCATGCCTACTTTAGGCGGGGCTAATCTCAAGTTAATTGTTTGGGCCTGAAGCTAGCGAAACCCTAAAGCTACCACTAGACTACCTTGAACTCTAACCCATACAAAGATGAACCCCCTTTTTATGAATTCTAAAGTGGACATTCTTGTTCTCGACTATCACCAATTATATTGCTAAATCTCAGTCAGTTTTAGCATAAATAAAGACTAGAGAGTGGGAAGAAAAAAAAAAAAAGAAAAACCTTGTTCTCAACTATTTGATTCCTTCAACTCAATAGTTTACCTAGCAAGAAAACTTTTCACTTCATCCTAAGAATTGAAAGCAAAGATCTGTACTTAGCTTATGTGGTAACTTCTAGGTTGAACTCCATATCAGTTTACTTTGTTTCAATGGAAAAAAGAAATTGAAAACAATTAGAATGGTCTGCTTAATCAAAATGTTTCTTCCTATTATGGTTAAGTCATGTCCATGTAAAGAGAGCATTTCATTGTAGCAAAGTTTTTGGATATTATTTTCTAGTAAAATATAGAGATTTAGCATTTGAAACGGCTTTAAAACTACTTCCTCTTTCGCAAGCTAAAAATCATGAAGTCATGAGCATCTGAGGATAATCATGTCAAATACCTAATGAAGCTAAGGCATGATAATATAACCCATTATTGAGGCTTAAAATAGCTTCCTATGGAAGAAAGAAATGATGCATGAATTTAGAGAACTACCATTTTAAAATCATGAAAGATAAGTTAATACATATTCTAATTGAAATGATGCAATAGCTAATGTCCACATCATTAAATAAGCTATTTAACGGAGAGACTAAAAGCTTAAGCTTTTACGAACTGAAAAGCTGATTGCTAAGTGGCTAATAGTTTACCAATTTCTATTATGAGATTATGGCCAAATAAAAAAATTTAACATGTAATTGAAGTTCTTTTTAACCAATATTTTGATGTTGGTTGGATTTAAATCCAATTTATTAGTGAGTTTTTTTTTAATATATTTTGTCCATTTATATTATTCTCATCTTAATCAATTCAATTTGTAATATTGCATCAGAACAAGTATGACCTTATTTCTTATTTTCTAATGATCTACCTGAATATTCATCTTCAATTTATTTTCAAGTTTGAGACGAAAAATATCAATTTTAAGTAACCATTGATCTCTAAATTTGAATTCCATTTGTACTTGAGAAAGACTGTTAGAATATCCACATTATTAAAGTAAACAATTATCAAATTTAAAAGGCTTATAAGTGATAAGATCTAAGCATTCAAATGGCTAGTTTTAGTATTGATTGAAGCTAAACCTAATTCTATTTGACAACTTCTTTATTATAATGGTATTTTCTTCCTAAGTAGTTATATACATGAAGTTTTCTTTGAGAAAGTATTAGACTTCCCTATTTCTAGATCTCCAAACAGCATATTATATATAATTCATGAATAAGTCAAAGTTCAAACTCCTTAAATTTAAACTAGTAACAAGTTCAATTTGATCATTTTAAATATTATTTAATAACTAAACCAAGTTTAACAATAGATTTAGCTAGAACATGTTCCTCATTTAAGATAAACCATCCCTCTAGCTGTAGAATAATTTGCTCTATCACCATCCTCATGTTTAACAATAGTATAATAACTGAAAATTATTACACCATTGATGAATCCCCAACATGCACGAGATTGCTACGAGACAGATCCTTGACTTATTTCTTCTCCAGCACTATCCATTTAGATGGATGCATTGATCCTAAACTCTTCCACACGACTACTACTGATAAATAAATTGCATATATATATATATATTATTTCATATTTACAAATATTCATGCTCTCCATGAGATAATTTCTACTATACAATGGCTCTCTTGCATTAAAGTCGGTGCTATTTCCTAAGCCTAGACTGCTGTGAGAGAAGTTGGTCTAGAATTTTATGGATTGGAGTACGGCCATGGAAATAAGAAGCTACAAGTCAGGGTCTACCAAACCCTAGGCAGGACAGACACCATAAATAATAATGCCTTCATTTATTTAGTTAGTAAATTATACTGTTTATAGTATTCCGAAATTCATTTAAAAACTGAACTCTTCATGGGATGATCTTAAGGGCTGATCTGTTGCTCTTAGCATTTTACTTCAGGACTTGCTACCAATTTAGTGGATCAGCCCTTTGTGTGTTTAATTTTGCCTCTGTTAATGCAATAATAAGATGAAAGATTGATGATGACCCCTCCTATATAAACAGTATATACTTACTAAACGAGCCTTTCAAGGTGGAGAAACCATCAAAAAGACTCATGCATTATTTTTACTATATATATACAATCAAGATAAAGAAAAAATAATATTCCAATTCTGTACTTTTATCGGTTGTTGGGAGCTAGTAGGGATGTGGTGGTGGAGGTGGTGGTGGTGGTGGTGATACCCTCCACCCAACTAACTAACAACTAATTGCTATTAATCAAATTTATGTAATGGTAGGTCCCTATTACATTGCATCAACCTCCTTCACGGATTCTTCTCAAACTTGCAAGGAACCCGCCCAGCTATTCTTATCCTCTTGCCCACCAAACCCATTATTTATTAATCCCAAATAAACAATTCTGGTGAAAGAAAACCTTCCTAAATTGCATCTTATATTCTGAAAGATTGATGCTGAATGATAAAATCTTATGCCCGTTGATCCTCCAAACACATCACTATAATTACTTGAGAAAAGAATTAATTTCCAAATTTTTTTCTGAGAGCATTTTTAGCGCTTAATTAGTTAAGCTTAAAATGATTATCACATGACAGACATGTATATATTATAAACAAAAAAGATAATAATTATGAAGGGATTAACATAAACACAGGAAGGTTGAAGGGTAGAGAGAAAGGGAAAGGGACAAACCAGTTAGAGCGTGTAAAGTGTTCTCAATTTCCCGGCAGGCCATGACTGCTTCGACGGCGTGGACTCTGACATGTTGCTGAAGTTGATCTTTGAAACTACACAATACTATCAAATACTGTGCCTGAAAAAAACACAAACTTTATGTTAAAAGACCAAAGGGAAAAATCTTGAATTACTAAACTTAGAAAACAAGAAAAACAAGAGACAAAAGTAAACAATCAAAAGATCGAAAAAGAAAAGAAAACCCACCAAGAAGTTATCAAGTTCTTGCCTCTCATGGGGAGAGAGAGGATGGGGATGTTGAGAAGCATAAGACCTAATAAGATGATGAGACTGTGATAACTGAGCATCAATAAGAGGTAACTGATCAATTGGTGTAGCAACACGGAGACAAGATACATGAGCTGATAATAGCTGTTCATATAAAGGATGGTTAGCTATTTCTGCCTTTAGTTGTCGAGTTTGGTCACCGGACACTTCTCCCCCACCACCACCACCACCACCGCTGCTTAAACCACCAAGTGCACTACCACTGCTACCGCTACCCATCATGCCCAAGTTTGGTTCTTGCATTAAGTCTATCACAACTTCAATATGTATAATGTTTCGTTTATGAGGTTATGTGAACCTGAAAATTTATGTATATATAAAGAAAAATATATATATTAAAAAAAAAAAGCTTTTATAAAGAAAGAAAGAAAAGAGAGCTATGTCTATGTATAGAGGGGTGTTTTAAGGACCACAAAGAAAGAAAGAAAGCAAGAAGACAGTGATACAGTGATAAATGGTTGATGTGAGAGAGAAAGAACAGTGTTTTCTTGTTAGTGGTGTAAGGAAGAAAGTGTATATATTGGGATCTGAGACACAAAACTTTCTGAACCACAGTCTGAAATATTGCAGAAGTTTTGCATACACAGAGCTATAAGCTATAAAGATGGACAATAATCATAAACAAGCATGAAAAACAGGTGACAAAAAAAGAGAAATTGAATATTATGAAGGTTTGGATTTATAGTGAATTCATGAAGAAAAGAATTGAGATAGAGAAAGGGGCTATGGAATCATTACTATGAAAGGAGTTATAGAAGAGATAGAAATAGAGAGAGAGAGAGAGAGATCAGATAAAGCAGCTTCTGGTGGTGGCCTGACAAAAATTTGATTGCTTTCTTTGTTTTCTTTCTTTTTATTCCATTTCTTGGATATTTTTATTTAAATTTAAGTGTGTGGGGGTTTGATTTGGTACGGTAATCAATCATCTTAGTTATATCAGAAGAGAATTGAGTTAGGTGGTAATTTATCATCTTGGGTTATATCATATGGTTTGGATTCTTGTATGCCTCTTAACTATCTTTCTTTAACTCTTTACCTAATAAGTTTCTTTTTTCTTTTTTTTTTTTAGAAGGCACTGATATGGACACTCATTTACTTTCTATTTGTTTTTTACTTTCATAAATGAAAGCACTCTTCACTTGGCAATGACTGTTTAAAGTCCTGCTGACATTTAGCAAAAGATCAATTTCATTTTGGATGTGCAAAACTAACTTAAAGGGTAATATGTCCCTGTCATTGCTGCCATGTATCTTTCTAATCCCTAAACCAAATGGTATTGTCATCCTTTCATCTTTATACTTCCCTCACATCAACCTCTGTACTAACAAACCATACCCTCATACATATTCCTTTTGGGCTACTCATTCCATAAAATTCTAGACTTTCTATTTCTTTTTCTCAATTCTATCTAAAATTATTTTATATATCATAGAGAGGTTTATGTCAAAAATTAAAAATGCAAATCTTAGTGATATACAGGATTAAGAAAAAGTATTTACTTTAAGCTACTTATTTTAAAAGGAAAAACAAAAAAGAAATTGGACAATCCTTGTAAAGTTCAAGGTTGATGGAATAACTAAATCAATCTTCTTTGTCCTTTTGTTCTCCAAGTTTTCATATTTATTAATGCAAATTTTCAATGATGCTTTGTAAAATAGATGTCCCAAATTCATATATTTTTGAAAAATATGGTCTTCAATTATATTACTAATCATCAGAAAAATATGAAAAGAAAGACTTTGGCCCATTTTATAGTTATTCATTTTCTCTCCTAAAAGATTCATTGCAAAATTTCAATCAAAGTATGAAATTTCATCATTTCAAAGTGGCTTTTTTTTTTCCTTTTCTTTTTAAATGCCCATATATAGCAGATATAATATCTTTCTATCAACAGAGGTAAAGAAGAAAAGGTGGTAATTATATACATCAATAATGAATCTTTTGTTCAAATATATTGCTCTGAAAGTTGAAGAAAGAATCAAGGGTATATGAACAAATACGGTCCTATTTGGGACTGTCTTGGTTAAACATGCTTTCAATTCTTTTCTTTTAGGTTTAAAAATCACTCTTTTGAGATTAAATGAAAAATAAGTTTAAAAAGTTAACTTATGAGAAACTTTTAAAAAAAATTAACATTCAAAAATTGTTTCAAGATAAAATACATAAACATATGTAATACAAGCCAATTCTAAAATTCTCCTCATGATTATATATATATAAAAAATAAAAAAAAAATTTTGAAATTGAAACAACCAGTCATTAATTAAAAGTAAATAATATAGAAATAGTTAGTAAGATGAAATAAAGTAAAATTAAATATAAAGAAAGGTCCATATAGACAAAGAATATCATCAAGAAAATGAAGTATAAGACTTAGAAGAGACAATCTTCCAACCAAATAGGGTGTGCCCCATTAAATAATTATTTTTTTTTTTTTTAGGAAAGGCATCCTCTTTAATCACCAACCCCTTAATATTATTATTATTATCTCTATTTTGTTATTTAAGAAAGTCGGCTAGATGGTTGAGCTGTCAGTGGATAGCCTCCATTGCTGGTGCATTCTTTTCTCACTTCTTCTTCTTCTTCTTCTTCTTCCTTTCTTCTCTACCTTTTATTTAAATATTTATTTATATTAAAATAATTTATTTTATTATTAAGTTAAAGGCAAGAAGAGATTGTAAGGTACCTATTTGTTAAGACACAAATGACTAACCACCAAATTTATATTGTGTTGGTGTAGAAGTTGTGGGGGTCCACTAGTTTGCTATAGTTAACAACTGTAAGAGGTGCTTGAAGATGACCTGTGATGCGATAATCTCAACCGTTTGATTAGTCGCATTCACAATTAATAATATTAATCAACTACTGCGTAAAACTCCCTTTGCATGCATATATAATACAAAATTTTTCAATCTCTTTATATAATTAATGGACTCACCATTATATCTTCAAAATTCTTTTAAAAATATTGTAACCCACAATTATGTTTATGTTATCTTGTCTTCATTCTGCGGAATTATGAGGCCTCTAATTACTGGCCATGGATCCAATTTCAGTCCCGATAAATTAAAATTAAATTAGTTGAATTACAAATAAGAAAAAATTCTTGGAGCTAGGGACCACATAAACTCTAATTATATATATATATATATATATATATATATAATGATAAAATTATTCCATCATTTTATAATTACTTCATAATATCTGTCTAATTAATTCATCATTCCTATATTTATAATTCATTTCGTATTCTATATCAAGATATTTTATTTTATTTTAAATCGTAAAAAGTTTTAATTCTAAAATGACGTCTATAATACGGCTTAGTGGTTAAGATGTCATGTTTGGTTGTAGATTGAAATCTTCTTATTTATTTATTTTACTTGTAAATGAGTGGTGGTTACGATAATCTCTAAATTTAATTATCAAATATCTAAAATATTAAGTATCGCAAATATTTAAACATATAAATCTAAAAATTTAATCCCAATTCGACATAAATATATATAAAAAAAAATCATTCATACATATTTCAAGTTCATTTATAAATTATCTGAATCTCCCTTATTCTACCCAATATTAGCAAGTTAAAGTTAGTGATTATCCATGGCTGAAACTGTAGAAGAATCAATTAATACAATTTAGCTTTAGAAATATTTTTTAGTGGGAAATGCTACTTAATCTAGGAAGGAAATATCTTTCATAAAAAATGCTACTTTGTCTACCAAATTTGTTCTACTTTTTTTTTTTTTAAATAACTCTGATATAATTTTATTAACTATATTCTAAGTTTTGTTGTTTATATAAAATAATAATTCCTTGTAAATTTTCAAATGTCTAGTGCTAAGGTTATGAATATGCCATATCATATGAGATGCTTAAGATAATAATTAAAGGGAAAAAGAAAAAGGTGATGATGCAAGTAGGATTCTTATTAAAACTATGCAAAAATGGTGGTATATCGTGTGTAGTAATTCAATGATTATATTATTAATTATAGGCAGAAGTTTTCATGTAAAAGAAAACTATTCATAGATAATTTGAATGGAGAGATTGTAATGATAATAATTAGTAGTAATGTGGTCTATTAGTTTAACGTGTGGAGTTGGGAAAAAGAAAGGGTATTGTGAAATTGCATAATTCAGAGTTGTAAAGGTAGCGATCCATTTGTAGAACATACATATTCAATTTCATGACTTGTTGCTTGCACTCTTTCTTCCCTTCCATTTATGTAAAATCACAAGTTATTACGTTTTTTCTTAATAGAATCATTAATCAGAAAGTGAATTAACCAGCAATCTCAAGTTGCTAAGGGTCTTCTTACGGACACCTCCGCTTAGCTGATTACAAAAAAGGCCACACACCCTTTCTATATCTCATTGGTAAATTGGACATTTTCAAGGAAAAATAAAACAATTCTTTTTCCTGTACGGATCGACCGACTGAACAATAAAAGAAACACTCGCTCACCATCTAAAAAAGATTAAATCAAATAAGTGTTATTAGGATGGCGCAGTAGAGGAAGACTTGCTCACCTCTGCCATGTTTCTTCATTTTTAAGGAAATAGTGGATTTCTTATTCTTTAATCTTCACTCACACATTTAAAGAACAGGAAGTTAATAATCGGACCATCAAACTGAACATGTAACTAACATAACCTCCATTATTTCAAACTCAATGCACCACTTATGTCCTGAAATGATTAGAGTTAACTTTTAAGAGAGTTCAAAACCATCCTCATACTCAAATTAACCAGAGATAATAATAGAAGAAAGGCTTACCATTTTATAGGATACAACCGCTTCCATCTTCAAAAATGTATAAATAAATAAATAGTTAAACTAAATCTTTTTTTTTTCTTTTTTTATTTATGAAGTTCAACTGAGTATGAATTATACAATCTGAATAATTTTTTCATATTCATCCTAAAAATATAAAAAAATCACTTAATGCAAATGAAAATATTTGAAATCAAAAAATATATATTTTTTTAAATAAATGTTCTTATCACTTAAATTACACCTAAAGCCTATGCGTATCATGCATTTACAGACGAGAATTACATACGGCTGTAGAAATAACATAAAACAACGAGATATCTTGAATTTTGAGCAAAGAGAGAAAAATTAAAAACATGATTTTCGTTATATTTTAAGCTTAAAATTTCGAAATTCTGTATAAAATTCTTTTTTTGGTTTTTGTGGCTTGAGGTAAGACGATAGCCCAGGCTCCGCTGAAGAGCTTGGCCCAGGATAGGGAACTGACCTCACTTCTTAACCATGTTTGGTGTCACAAAATTGATTGTATATTTCTATACAATAAATCTTATTAAATTTGTAACAGAAATCTTTTCAGGAAATAACTAATTTTTCTATCATTAACTGTAATAATAAAAATCATTGGAGAGTCAGGAATGAGGGCGAAAGAGGAGAATGAGAGTAGTGTATACTATAAAGAAAAATGTTTTTTTTTTTTTTTTCATTTTTAAAATGGAAAATCACTTTCTTTTAAAGACATAAAATTTTCTTATTGATTAGAAAAATATTTTCTGTTGGCTTAGAAATTCCAAACACAGGAAAATTTGGAAATTTTGTTGGGAAAGAAATGGAGACTGTCTCGACAGTTCTCCGACAGGTAGATTTTCCTCAAAGTGAAAAATGTGTACAGTTTAGATGCTAACAATTCCAATGCAGCAAATTTATTAGGTAGATGGAACTGTAAATAGTTTTCTATCTGATTTTCTTTTCTTTATTCTTTGCAATCTCTGTGAGCAATTGCCTAATGCAGTCAACTGTACTCACTGTTTAGATTGTGACTAATAAAATCTCCATTTCTGGTTTCTAACAAAGAAAAGCAAAGGAAATAATATAATTGAGGTGTTTTAAAAATATCCTTAGTGCATTATATATTAATGGGTTATCTAAATTATCTCTCTGTATTTCAAATATTATTGATATGTCTTTTATACTTTAAAATGTAATAAACAACTTTAGATTTTTACTTCAATCTCCTTAGAATTAAGAATGGAAAACATAAGGGTTACATCCTCACACAGCGAAAGCAACATTACCTGGGATTTTACAAAACGAAAACAACAGGAAATCCAAGGCAAAGAAAAGAGCGAGCGAGCCAGTAATTCCCAAGAAAAAGGGGAAAATAATAATATAAAAGAAAGAAAGAGGAAAATGGCGTTGGAGAGAGAAGACAAAAGGGGAAAGGGTCCCCCACTCACAGTCACAGCTGTAGCCTTTGTCCTCTTTCCACAACCTAAGATTATAAGACAGCTTAAGCGTGGTCCCTTTACAGATTTATTTTTCTCAATATATATTTTTTTATTTCCCTTTTCTTAATAAAAACAAATTAAAAGATAAATTAATGTGAGAAGAGTGGTCCCAAACAAAGTACATAGAGAGAAAAAGAAAAGGAAGGTCGACTGGTTTAGTCCTTTTCAGTCCCACCATCACTTATTTCCCGACTTTTCTTTCTCTCTTCCCCTCCCCTTCTTTCTTTCTTCTTTTGTCGCATTCCTTCTCCTTCTCCTTCGGACAACTAACCCTAATATTAATTGATTTACTAATCATATTTTACAATATTCTTATAAGAATGTTTTTAAAAAAATTAAGAAACACCAACCATATTGCTCGAATCACCTATTCCATTTCCAGAATGTTATATGAGCTAAAAATAAATAATAAAATTATATTCTTTTTTTTATATAATTTTTTTTTCATAGATTCAACTCTTTCCTCTATGTTCAATTATAATCTAACGTAAACTCACTGATAGATCTAACTCAGTACTTGCACGAACCGTCTATAGTAAGGATAAGTTCATCACAAGGTGAATCTCTCAAGGAACTATGAAGCGGTTATTATAAAAACTAATTATCAACATAAAATAATAGAAGTAAATCTAAACACTCTAAATCAGTATTTTGAGAGAATAATATTCATAAAATAAAGTAACTAAATAATAAATAAATATACAATGCAAATGCTTATGATCTAAAACTATATACTAAAAATAGTATTTAGCTAGCCATTTACTTAATAATCTCTTTGTTTTACTTTAAACCTAGATCTAATAAATGAAATGGTAATGTATCTTTTTCTTTAGTCACTCAAACTAATTATGTAACTAAAGTTTCTTATGCCTACATAGATTGAAGTAATACATTCAACCTAAATATGTTCATAACAATTACTATTGCTAAATTAATTTGGTAGTTAACTAACAATAATAACTGAAACTAATAAAGATATGAAAATAAAAAAACTATTCATTAAATAAATAAATAATAAGATTCATACAAAAGTAAAAATGTTAAACTAAACATTTATGAAAACTAGTCTAATATATTTGACCCAATGATCGTTGTATTAAATAGAAAGATATATAACAACAAAGTAAAAGCACATTCTAGATCTAGAATTTCTTCAAATAGTAAGATGATTGATCATCACTCTCTACTTTTTGAAAAACTTCTTCGATCTTCAAAAGAGTAATGAAAACTAAACTAAAATGTTTATGGAAGAACTATAGAGAAAATAATGGTTGACAAATGCAGAGAGCAAATAAGAGAGCTCTCTTACTCTTCTAAAATTAGGTTTGCAGATATATATATATATATATATATATATATATAAGAGTCTTCCTCTATGTAAGTATCCTTAAAGATAAGTATACCCAATATAAATCTATCTAATAGATAATAATATAAATATCTTTATCTCCATCAAATACTATTATATAAATAACTCTTAATATAAATCATAATAATTGGAAAAAATGACTAAAATGTTTCTTAGACTTTGTAATTTTTGGTCATATCTTATAAATAGCAGTTCATGCATCTTAATTTTGGACTTTGATATTAACATGTCTAATTAAGTTTTTTTTTAAAGTATTTTTTCTCTATATTTTTTTCTCTTGGTTAATATTACTTGAAAATAGATAATTAAATTTAAGTGACGTATAAATACTTATTTTTACTATATTATATATAAAAAAATATATAATTAAAATTACTATAAATATCTATATATAATTTGAACCCGTGACTCAGGCAACCCAAATCACCGGTAGGAAAAGTCAACATAGTAGATTCCGAACCTCCAACTCGTGTAGACTTTTAATTATTAGCAACCATCACACGTGTCTCGTCGAAATTGAGAAAGCTCCTAAACTTGTAGCTCCTTTTGTATGTTTTTCAGCTTCAACAGCATTTAAAATCTGCAAGCTTCAATGGTGGAGCTTCAACTGCGATTGTTGTGTCGTTAGTGAGATTTATTTAAGTTCTAGTAGCCGGCTATGCTAAATTGTAATAACTATTCATGGATTTGCTATTTGTGGTGCTGCTATCGCCACTGGTGGAGCTTATTTTCTTGGTTAATAAAAGAATTATAGAATTATAAATGTTTGGTTCGTTAGAAAAGGAATTGAGGAAAATGACAAAACAGAAATGTCTTGTTCCTTGCATATTTGGTCAGTGAGAAAATGAAAGAGTTATAAATTTCTTTTTTAATGTTTAATTAGCTAAAAAATAAATAGAAGAATATATCTTAATTATTTATTCATCTATTGACCAATATTGATGCATTAGATGGACAAATGCAAGCTTATTAGAAGTCAGTTTTGACTTTTTGTTTTAGATGCATGACAAAATTGAGACATTTGTTTTTGAAGACGTCAAAACGAATTGTTCAGAAACATAGCGACGAAACTTTGATCTGAAAGATCCTACTACCACGACAAATAAATAAATAAAAAATAAGACTTTGTTATCTGATTTGAAAGCAGCGACTAGTATCATTGCATGTTTCGCATCCTCGTTAGTCTATCCTCAACTCTCACAACCAAAACGACAAATGTTTATTTAATTTCTTCTTTTTTTTTTTTTTTTTTTGCTTTGGACTTTTTGACGTTTAATTCTAAACCCAGAACTAGATGAAAATCATCCTTCAGACCAAAACAGTAAATGCAAGTCAAAATAATTGCCGAAAGTTTCTTAAAGTTAAAAGTGTGGACCAAGGCTTCTTGAATTGATACCCACGTGACACAAACTCATTCGTGTTGAACAGGTTACCAACTTGACAGAGGCATATAGCTTCATTTCCTAACTGCCACTGTCAATTTGTTCAGCCACATCAACATCAAAACAACGCTATTCAGAAATAGAAGATAACATCCCTAAAACTTTTCAAGCGTGCAATGAGGACATGATTAGGTCTAAGCCAGGAGATATTGCATTGACAGGCATATATATAGATCAGTATCACAGGCCCTAACTGGCCTTTCAAAATGGACCTACCCATGCGATTTCAAGTCACACTTTCACTAAACTACAACCTCCTTTGATCTTCCTGTCTTAATTGCAATACTACAACAACTCTACCCATCTACTGCCTATTATTCCAAAAGAAAAAAAGAAACGAAAAAATTAGAGCATCTTACATGGGTAGGGGTTAAAATTAACGGTAAAATTTTTGGGGTCGGTTAAGGGTCTAACGATACGGTACTATATACTTTTTACAATCGGAAATCTTTATCTAGATCACATGTGCGATTGCCTAAGTTTATTAATGTCATCGACAAAATGAAGCCAAGATACAAACCATTTACAGTAGAGACTTCCAAGATGGGCTCAGAGCAAAACTCACATCACAATACACTTATCCTTTGATTTTGCTTCAGGCCTGGAAGATGATGAATATTTCCCACTGCTTCTTTGCACCTGCAATAGATTCCCTTTCTTGTTAATGTCCTCAATTTTTGGGCATGCTGATAGAAACAAAACGTGCACGAGAGAAAACTATGACATTTAGTATCTATATTCTTATCTCCAGTCCAGGGAATCAAGCAGATGACTGAAAAAGGGAGTAACTCACAACAATGTGAGAGTACACAACTACAATGCCAGAACTTAATCTAAATCCTAAAGCATTTTGAAATTATTTACTGCTTCTTTGATTCTTTCAACCTCTTTCAAGAACTGTGGTAACTCTGCAAGTGCAATTTATAGAAATGGCCTCTTTCTTTGGGTAGTCAAAGACTCAAATGTATTAATGCACAACCACAAACTGAAAGATGGCTGGAGATCCTATGTTCTTATTTCTTTAATAAGACATCAGCTCAAGGCAAAACTCATATTGCCCCACAGAACAATATTGGAGAAAAAATTAGCAGCAGTAATCAGCAATCTCAAGCACCACTAAAATATCCAAACATCCAAGAGTAATATACTACAGCCTACCTGGGGACCTGTGACCAGTCTTGAATTGCCACTAACAGGTTGCTGTACATTAGAGCGTTGTGGCTGCTGCTGCTCGAACTCCTGTTGTTGTAGAGCTATTGCTAGCTGCAGATCAGAGCTGCCACAACAATGCATTTACAGATGTGAATCTTGAAAAGTCAAGGCAAATTATGGTAAAAAAGTACATGGAAAGATATTTAAAGCTACATGTAGAGACCAATAAAATTTAATGATGGCCTTTTAAACAATATGTTTTCCAACAAAGTAATAAATCTATGCATTAGTAAAGAAACAGTCAAAACAATTACTTTATATCCAAACCCGCTTGTGCTGCATTATCAAAGCTGGCAATATAGTCCTGAGAAACAGAAATTCAATATAAATATAGTTAATGGTATGCACAGATATGGAAAGTTCATAAACACACTGGACCAAAATGAAATACACACAGCAGTACTGGCCATAGCATTATGCTCATTCCATGTATCATTCCCTTGATTTTCCACCTTAAATTCTTTGAAGTTGCCTGTCATGAACAATGTATCGCCATTGACCTAGGAAGAAAGGGAAATTATTAGGAAGCCAAGCTTCAAAGTGATGCTAAAACAAACAATTCAATATATCATAACTAAGGGCTGAAGAATTATCTTGAGATTTCAATTGCTTCTTGTAAGGAATCCTTAGAGAACTGATGAAATATCACAATGAATGCATTTTGTGTTTTTTAGTCTGAGTGCACAAGTTTAGAATAATTAATAAGAAGACAGAAACATTACTAATTCATATTATGTTTTGGATTTAATAGTGAAAATATAACATGTTGTAATATTTCCATTTGTAGGCAATTTGCTAAACTATATTAGTTTACTATGGAAATTAATTTATTTTGTTAATTTTGCAGCAAAAATCAAAAACCTCTGCTAACATAAAATGCATGTTTCTCACTAAGAAATGATCTAATAGAAAGTCCTACCTCATTTAGTTTCTCCCACACCAAATCAGGCTGATTCAAATAACCTTGGTCTGTAGCTAAAAGATAAAGCTCACCATCATACTGCAAGTAAAATGAGTGTAAATATATTGTATGACTGAAAATTAGAAAAACAAAAAATTGCTCAAACTTCTTAAATCTTCTTCAAATTGAATGAAACAACAAAAATGGTGGACAAATCAGAACTGCTAATGTTGACAGCTATACTGCAAAAGCACATCCTTACTCATAACTAACCTTAAACATTGTGCTGAAGTGATTGTTGCGGAAAAAAACGCAAAGCTCGCGTTCTTTGAGCCCATCTTGTAAGCAAAATAGACTGAAGAAATAACAAACCTAAATGAATTAGATGTAAACCCGGTATAAAAGAGAGATAAAACCAACTAAGCAATGAAATTCACTGAACGAAGTGGGAAAAGAAAAGGGGGGAAAAAGATAACAGAACAAATTCAGACATTCTATAGTTAGTCAGTGGATCAACATACCCATAAAATGTCAACTGACTAGCATTGTTCTTCAAAAAGTTCTTTATCAGCTCTCCTGTAGTGAATTAAAGAACATACCATCAACCGAACATAAAGATACAATCAGCACATTACAATCAATGATGGATGATAGATACACTTCAATGACATGAAGCTAATTACCTTGTTGTGGAGTGATTTCATCCTTCAACCTCACACTTTTATCAGCTTGTTCTGCAAGAATGACCTCACCTTCGTACATAGGCTCTCGATCTTCAAAAGTTGCAGTTCCTGAATCTAAGATGCATTCTTCTCCTTCATAAATGGGCTCGCTGCCATCAACACTAGAAGTGAACGTTTCAGTTACATCCACATTCTGCAGTCTGCCACTAGACGAGTCTGAATCTGGGTTTGGCATAGATAACCCTGATGCTTCTGCTGGATCACGCCCACTTGAAATATCTGCTGCTTCATGAACATTAGCTATGGACTCTAATGGACTCTTAACCATTTCACCTCCTCGAGAAAAAACAATACCATCTTCATTTGCCAATACAAAATTTTCTGATTGAGTCAATGTATCTTCAATCTGCACTGACATCTTAATATTACAATTCTTAGCAATGTCAGTAGAAGCATTATGTTCTCTGGATTCCTTATAAGTTGACAGATCAGGGAGGTTACTCTGATCAGTCGTCTTTGAGGGAGAACCTGTTATTTCCCCTGGAAGAGTTTCCATAGGCTTGCTCAGATCAGTCATTGAGGGAGAACATGTCATATCCCCGAGAAGAGTTTCCACAGATTTGAGATTATTATGATCATTGCTCAAAGCAGTATCACCATGAGCAGTACCTACATGCCCCTTCAACATATCTACAGAACTTACAGGCACCGACTCCTTTGAACTTGTATGTTTATCTGAAGCAGCAGATAGAACTCCTTCGCTAACATCAGCTACTAGCATATTACCCGTAGAAGTGGGTAATTCAGCCTCTGATAATTTTAAGGCCATCAACAGCTCTGCTTCTTCTTCTAGGTCCCCTTTCCTTAAACTTTGGTTATCAGAGACTGAATGTGGAGAATCATCAAAAGATCTGGTTTTGGAAAGACAGGGAGAAGGAACACCCAAAGTTGCAGTAGTAGCAGCAACAAAATCAACAGAATCTTCCTCAGCGTTATTTTTACTTTCACCCTCCATGACTTGTGTTTCAAGGGCAACAAGCTCTCCCATAATAGCATTATAGGACTTTGACCCAATAGCAATAGCAGTATCATAATCCTAGTACAGGTGAATAAATGAAATTGATAGAAGCTAAATTAGAATCAAATACTGCATAATTTCTATAGAAGTAAAAAACCAGGAAGATTTTATGTCAATTGTGACGCGCTGATAATTGCACTAAAACACCTGCCAAACACAATTTGAAATCAACAGTGCAATATTTACTAGTACCAATAGCAAGATTACAAAAAATTGTTAGAATTAGGCATCATTAAAAAAAAAACAAAGGCCGACAAACATTGCTAAAAGTATTAGAACACTGTAAATGAATTATAAATGCTCAATCCTAACTCTGGTACAAAAAAATCAATAACATCTACCCGAAAGAGAGGAAAGATAATAGCAAAGATAAAATATGGCAACCATGTAATCAGTAAACAACTGAGTTTTCACGCTGGCATGAAATACACATAAAAGTTAAGAGCTAAACAACAATGGTTATCCTATCTATGTTTGCATAGAAGCCAAAAGAACTAACAAAATAATTTAGGAAGGATCTTCTGTGCCCAATGCAGTACCATAGTCAGTCCTTAACTCTATCCAGGGCATACCAATGGGACATTTCATCCTAAGTGGGTAATATAGTGATTTGGTCTCCTATCTGCAGTTTATATTTTTTCTTCAAGATTGCGATATGGCAACATTGAACTTGCAGAAAAAAATTAATCAAACACTCATATATATAATACTATAAGGCTGATAAAAAACACACCTAAAGCCTATTTCCATGTAATGAAATAGCAACCACTGTATTAAAAGGTCAAGCACCAAATGGGTCTGATCAAGAACGGAACACGCTGAAAAAAGTTGTAGTGACATACAATTTCTAGACATACATAGGCATACAGAACAAGTAACATTAGATAGATACTTCCCATGGAAATACTTATTTGAAGGGGAACTACACATTCATTGACAGCAATTGGTTCACAAAATTCAGTTGTGACATATTACAAATTAATGTTGTAAATCCATAACCCATCATTAACATGCCAAGTGTTTAATCTTTCAGGGATTCTTCTCTTTTTCTCTGGTAATCAACCTACAAAATTCTAAAAGGAAAGCAGAAAATTTCATTTCATTATCAATGATCACAGTTAATATTTGACTTCAACAATCTGGATTAGCAATTGATGCCATTCCCAACAACTGGTGTCCAGATGATTGACATCCACTAAGAAAAACTCAGTCCATCATATCTTGTTTTTGAATCACACAAGACGATATTCATCTGAACTCTCCCAGTCTATCCTGAGTCCCTACCCAGAACTATCTTTTTCCCTTCAGAGCAAGCAATATCCTACCACAGATTTTCACAATAGAAAAAGGATTGGAAATGAGGAAATAACACATTCAGAATGCCTGTTTTTCTATGCTACCTGCAGAAGGAGAGGTCAGTTTAGATATGTAGTTTTTCAACCAAACGATTTCAAAAGTTCTACAAATACTGTGTCAAACCTCGCCTTTTTTCAAGCCTAGTTTTTATCCTCTAAACCTTAAACGGGAGGCTGCCTCAACTCCTCCCTATATTCAATCTTTTCAATTCCACCACCTGAGGATCTTTGGTTGGGCTACTTCAGTAATCCAGTTCATTTTCATAGTAGGAAAATACAAGTAGCTTTTGTCGTTTACAGTCCTCCATTTTGTAACAGCGCTTCTTCCTCCCTATATTCAATTCTTTTCAATTCCAGCACCTGAAGATCATTGCTTGGGCTACTTCAGTAATTCAGTTCATTTTCATATTAGGAAAATACAAGTAGCTTTGTCGTTTACAGTCCACCATTTTGTAACAGCACTTGGATATTCTTACCATTAATTCTCTAGAAAAGCACCAAGCCCATCCAAATGCCCCCAGTACCATCCCAGTTTAATCATCTAAGGGAACTTCAAAAAATTTCTAAGCATTTCTAGTATCATTTTAAAAGTTTTTAAATTTCAAAGTTATAAGCAGATACTGATTGTCATTTATCATGTCTGCCAGCTACAACCTTAATAGACATCTGGCACCTAACAATAAACAAGAAATACAAAAGACAACAACTACCAAATACAAATCAAAGAAAGTGCTGATGATGAGTCGATTCATATATATAAGCCATCGGATAATATGGCTTGATTTGAGGAGCTAATACGAGTTTTCCATAACAAAAATTGAAAACATAAGAACCATCTATAAATGACCTAGAAGAGAGAATAAGAGCATCAAGTACACAGAACAAGACAGCTTGTACTCCCTCAGTTTTCCCTACCTAGGCCAGGTTAAGAACTACCAGCTCTAAGAAACTTGACATGAGAATACACAATGAGCCATCATAACATATATGGAATACTATAAAAGATTGTCATATGTCTATGCCAAATTCAAGCCAATCAACTAGAAAGTGATGACAACAAAAGGGTGTATGTAACTGGAGCCTTATTAAATAAATACAAAAAGTATATTCAAGGAGTGGGAAAAGCATACTTGTGGATCAACTATCCAACCATGATATAAAGGAATGTCAAGAAGATCAAATATGGCACATTCCGGGGTAAACTCGAAATCATCTATCCTGCACGTTCCATACATGTTTAGAGTAAGAAAGAAGCATTTGTGTGTGTCTAGAGAGAGAGAGAGAGAGAGGGAAGGAAGGAGAAAGTACAACCTCCTAAACTTTATATTTACATCAATTCCAGTTGCAAGACGCGGAAGCAAATCAATGGCATCTGCAATATTCTGCTGTTGATTTTCAACATAGCCTGCATCTTTATTCTGTATAACAGTAATTGCAGATTAACTTATACCAACAAAAATATAATTCCTGATGCAGCCAAAAAAGGGAAGTATTCAGTCATTACATTTACATTACTGTTGGAATCAATCAAATGTTCTGCAACCAGTGATAACAGTTTCTCCTGTGAAACTTCAGCAATATCTGGGCTCAAATTTAAATTGTTCCTCAGCAGAAGAATATTACCTATTGCAGATATTGACAATCAAAGATAGCTAAAACTTCAGTTTACAAGCTTCAAAAAAAAGGGCATAAAAAGAAAATGAAGAAAAAAGATAAATTCACATATATAATACTTCTATACAACCTAGTCAATATCACTTATTCCAAATACCAAAAAGATGAATCTGACATTAGATTCAAGAGTCACTTTCTCTTCACTTAACCAAAAGTAAAGAGTTTTTTAATAATTAACAAATTCCTTCTTGTAGCATAATCTTTCCACTTCAATTATAACTTACACAACATTTTTAATCCTAAGACAAATAACCGTGCAAGAAACTATTCAATAACAAAGACAGATAACCGTACAAGAAACTATTCAGTAACAAAGCCACTTCACTGGTCAACAAGAAATAGAAAAGTGACCCTATCATTATTAAGCACATAGTCCAATCAAATGTGTCCTATGGTTACGAAATTGACCATCTAATTTCTTGGTGCCAAAATATTAACCCTTACAACAGAAGAGATTCTCATCTAACCATGTAGCCTTGGCAAAGTAAAACCTATGTAACAATCTAACACAAAATGCTAAATTCTAGTATTAGCAAGAATGTCTTACAATGTGTTATCTATTATCACTTATCATCCTAACGACAAGAGAATCAAGAACCTATATGAACAAACACAAGCCATGAACAGGAATTTTGATCAAACTTTCTCTTTAAGTTTCTCCATTTTAAAATATTTAATTTGAATAACTAATCCACCTTTTTTATGCCTTCAGAATCATTATTTAATTTTAACAACAATCATTAACTCAAAACCTAAAGATATGGAGACATAAATCAAGAAAAGTCAATTGACGAGTTCAGAGTAAACAATCTTTTTACCAAAATTAATCAATCAAGTAATTTCATAAATCAAAATTAGGCCACCAATAACTACACGCATTAAAACAACATCTGCAAAAACCTAACATTCAAAATCTCATTTCCGTAAAGAACGAGGGGGAAAAAGCATTAGAGAGAGATTATTACAAATAGCGAGGAGAGGACAAGGTCCATTGTCGTTCTGCAAAACGATAGGAGCAGTGCGGCCTAAAAACTGTATCGTTTTCGTTTTATGAACGCACTCTTTCTCTTTCTCTTTCTCTTTCTCTTTAACTGCCGCCGCTTGTTGTAGTTGTTGTTGTTGTTGATTCTGTTCTTCGGTGGTCGTCGGCGACGATGAAGAAGCTGAAGCCATTTCCATGGAAGAATTCTTTTGATCGCTAAAAAGGTTTTTAAACAACAACTCGTATAATCTTTCAAGAAAGAACGAGAGAGGGTAAAATTAGAGAATAAGGCAACAAACTTGATTTATAATATTTAATAATCAGGTAAAGAGAGAGGGAAATTGGGAGAAACGGATTATTAGGTTGTTTTGTTGTGTTTTTTTTTTCTTTTTCCCCTTAATCCCCCGACGGTGAGACCAAAGCAAACGGTTGGGTATATCTGATTTTATTTTTTTCCTGAGTAAATAAGTAATTATACAGTGATTATACATTCGTAAATATTCACATTCATAAATAATATATTCCCTAACATATACATTAATATTACTACATAAATTCGGATTCATTTTTTCTATCTTCCAGAATTTCAAAAATTAGTAGTTTCATTAGGACTTGAATCTTGAATTTGTACATAATTTTACATTTTGTTTAACTACCATTGAATTCCTTTTATTACTATTTAAAATATTGCAGCAGAATTTCTATATATTCACTATATTGGAACTAAACTGAATTTATTACTATACAATATTATCTTATCAAACTAATTATTTCAACTTGCAGAGCTACGAAATTGGTTACAGCTAGGACTGTACTTGAACCAAGCCGGGTAAAATATTAATAAATTTAGATTTTGTTTGTTTAATTCTGTTATCGGCTCGAGCTCAATTCGAACTTTTATAATAAAATTTGAGATCAGTTCGATGAATAGTTTGAGCTCAAACTCGTTAAGAATTTCTTAATAATTAAATTAATTAATAGTAACATTTAAAAATATAATAAAAAAATAAAAGTATCAAATTTAGTAAGAAAAATTAAATATATAATCAAAATAATCAAAATCAGTCTCTAACAATATAGCAAAATATTAAAAAAATGTTATTAAAATAACATGAATAATAAAAGTAAAGACCGACATTGTATAAAAATTATAAGAAGACCATACTAAACATATCACAAGTCTGTGTTAACTTAAAAGAGCATATAAAATCATCTTCACAGTTTCATTTTTTAGTGGCATGCACCTTTAAATGAATGGTATTTATAATATTTAAAATATAAAATAGTCAAAGTGTGATATATTAAAGCAGCTTAAAGTTTATCATAATAATATATTAACTTATATAAATTACAATCTTAATTTATTTTAATTTGGTTATCATTTATAAATATAAATATAAATTCAATTCAAAATTTTAATTAAATTAAGATTTTTTCAAAGAAAGCGTATGAGATATCTAAAAGTTGAAGAGCATGATATTGAAAAGAAAATAATTGTGTTTAGATACAATGTTTAATTTTTTTCTTTCTACACTAGTGCCTAGTTAGTCATAATCTATTATATACTAATTAAGGCTTTAATAATAAATATTTTTTATTAAATTAGTATAATTAAATGATGCATTTATAATGTTTTAATTGTTGTAAAAATGTAATTAAATTTTATAATATACAATAATTCATAAATAAAATAAAAATATAATAATAAATCAACTGTATTTTATCTAATTTAAAAAATATTTATTTATTAGATTGATATAAAATATATTTATTTATTCTTTATTATTTTTGTTGTCATTCTTACTAATAGTAATATCTACATTTAAATGTTGTAGTTATATTATTATTATTATTATTTTGAATTCGAGCTCCAACTTATAAATCAGCTTGCTCACAAGCCTGCTTGTCGAGCTTATAAACAAGCATGTTCATGAACTTTACAAACAAGCTAGATTGTGAACCTGTTCGCAAGCTTTATAAACGAATCGAGCTCGAGCTCACGAACCTGTTAAACTAGCAGGTTTGCAAGCTAGCGAACCAAATTCTGTCAAGCTAGAGCTCGACTCAATAAACTTATTAAGTTCGAAAGCTCAAACTCAGCTTGTTTAAATTAACAAATGATTTTTGAACGAGCTTTTTATCGATTCAAGCTCCACATAGCTCGTGACACATTTGGTTTATTTATAGCCATACTTATAGCATCCTAAATGCTATATATATATATATATATATATATATATATATATATATATATATATATATATATATATATATATATATATATATATATATATATATATATATTATTTTATAAATTTTAACACAATTACATAATCAAATTTTAAATTTAGTATTTTAATTAAATTAAAAATTATTTTTATTATCTTTTTTACGTGTTGATAGATTTAGGGTATATTATTCTTTTAAAGATTCTTTTAAAAATAATTTTTATCATCTTACTAATTCCCTGTCACTTGTACTAATTCTTTTTTTTTTAGCTGGTTCATCGAGTAATTCTTTTTTTTTTTTTTAACGTTTTCATTATTTTGTGAGATTTTCATATAGAGTTTGGTATTATCTCTCTTTCATTATTTTATAAGATCAATACAAGCTTTCCTGTAATACATATTTTTATTATAAGATTAAGAATTTTAAATAAAAAAATTGAACACTTAACATTTTTCCAATAAAAATATCTTAATTTATAATGGATCAAATAAAATAAGCTACAATTGATTTTATCTATACATAATATAATAAATTAACTCTATTTTAAGAATAAATTTAAAATTTAAATGATTTTTTTAAGAAAAAAATAAAAGTAAATCCATAAACATAATTTTAAAAACTGAATAAATAAATTAAGAAGTATTAAAAATATATAAAATGATATTAAAAATACTATATATTTTTTATCTTAATGTAAATTATTATCTCATATATCTTTAGATAATGAATATTTTAATTTATTTTATATCTTAATATAATATAAAATATAATTTTTATGATATATAAAAAATTAATTACTATATAGAAATGTAGAGTTTATTTTTATTTGATACTAACTCGAATCATGATTAATATAACTATGTAAAATATCAGTTGCATTAAGAAACTGATATTAGAGAAATATTTTAATATTCAGAAAATCACTCGGTTTGACCACAATAATAATAATAATAATAATAATAATAATAATAATAATAATAAGATGAATTCAATAAAGTAAATTAAAATTAACAAAAGAAACAGATCTTTTCATGAGCAATATCTTTAGAGATTAAAATTGTCTGCAACGTGGTTGTTCTATTTCTTCAATTTAAAATTATCAACTTTAGCTATTAAAAAAAACTTTTGACTTTTTTTTTTTTTTTTGTATGATTGCATACTTACAATTGCTTTTTATGTAAAAAAAATGGTTAGGTTGCTCCATCCAACCCACATTGGAAAGGATACAACTGTATTTATTTATTTATTTATTTATTAGATTTATGAAATAGCATATGGACCATTACAACTTAAATATTTGATTATAAATTCAAAAAATTTACCTTTTCTTTTAACACCGTTGGATCTTTTTTTTTTTTTTTGCCTTATCTAGACCTGTTCATGGGCCTGGGTACTCGCCTGGCCTGCCCAGGCTCGCACTCCTTGAGCCGGGCTTGGACAATAATTTTTATGTACAAGCCTGGCCCGGTTTGAACCCAAAAAAAGTCCGTAGTCTTCGAGCCGGGCTTAGAATTTATATAAAAACTCAAATCTGGCCGGTCCGAGGTCTAATTTAATTAAAAAATAAAACTGTCATATCTACCACTTAGCTACCTATTATTCCTATTTATAATTTTCATATTATTAATGATATTTAATCCTAAACAATCTTGTTGTACATTGCAGAACCGGGTCAGGCCCGACCTCTTTATACTAGTTTAACAATTGGCCGGACCGGACTTTTCAAAAAATTTCGGGCCGGCCATAAGCTCAGAAATATTAAAAAATTCTCGGGGCTGGACGGGCTCGGGCTTGTCCAAAATCAAGTCAGGCCTGGCCCGGCCCGCCCAGCAACAGGTCTAATTGTATCGTTTTCACGTTGTTTTTTTTTTTCTTCTCATCTTTTATTGCCTTTTGTTTTCACTAATCAATGAAAAATGGTCATTACAACTCAGCAATAAGTTACGGAAAAGGGAGAAAATGAGGTTTTGAGTTAGTTGAAATCTAGTCATCCATGAGTTAGTGAAAATATATTAAGAAACAAATGAAAAGATAGCATGTCACAGGATTAGTTAATTTAGTTATTTATATTATACAGCTGTTATTATAATTTTAATTATTAAAACTTTAAATTAGACTTTTTTCATTTAAAAATATTTATATGGATAAAATTTATCTAATAGTATATCAGATAAGATAAATAAATTTTTATTAATTATTATTTAAATATAATTATATCGACTATATATATATATTGTATTCCTCTTCTTTTTGGTGCCTATTTATAGGACTATATGGGCTTTTTGTGATAGCAATATTATGTTTTCAACTCCATGAAACCAGTCGTGGAGCTGAGATAAAATGATTCTCATACAAAAACGACACTCAAATAAAATTACAAGCTATCTCTTTAATATCCTGAATGACACACGGTCAGCACGGTAGGCTGAACAGCTTTAGCAATTCGCTTGAGGTTGTCTCCTCCTTCCTAATTATGAGAACTTCTCCTCCACTTTCATCTACACAAATTTTTTGTTAACCTTTATTCAACCCTTACAGATTTTAATTTGCTTTATTCAATCCTTACATTTTTTATTTTTTATTTTATTAATATTTTATAGGGGTTTTGTTTGTTCTATTAAATTTGCATACTTTTTGTTTTGAATAATAACCATTAAATCATCAATACGAGCAAAAATAGAAATAGAATGACTCAATGAAATAAAATAAAACTGAAAAGTTCAAGAGTTTAAAAATGTATTTTACCTTTTATATTACAATGTCATACATTAAATAAGTCGTATGACAAATAGTGATATGATTAATAGAGGATATAGATATTGAAAAACCTTTTATTTGTGAAGGGCTATTTAAATATAAATTATATAATAGGAGATGGTCATTTTCTTACACTCGTTATGAAGATGAAAATTTCCTAATACGGATGAGATGATTATAATTTAATATCTTTTACTCTAAAAAACAAGGCTCTTGCTATTTAAATTATGTCTAAAATGTAAAATATTCTTTTCTTTAAATAAAAGTAATATTTGGCTTTATACGATTTTTTCCGGTTAAGTTATTAACTCATAGAAAATTAATGATCTATAGGCTTAATTGCGACATAAATTATGTCTTGACAATTTTTTTTTAGAATCTTATAGGTAGTTTCAATTTTTTTAATAATTACTATTATTATATTGACATCGGTTTCAATTTTAATATCCATTAAAATTATCAGCTAAGATTTACTAGTGTGTGCCTATAATTGTAGCAATAGAAAAAAAAATTGAGTATGTTATTAGAGTCGTTAACTCATCCTTTGTAGATATTCTTTTTACCATTTCTATTTGAAATCTTAAAAATTTTAACACTTCGAATGCTTTTGATCATTGCAACAAATAATAAAAAACATAAATAAAAGAAGGAATAAAAGGTTTGTTGGATCTTCTTCTAAACTCTAAAAACAATGATAACAGAGAAAAATTTATCTTGCTAGATCATCTTTTTATTATAGGATAAGTTAGAATTATAATACTAATTCAATTATTTTTCTATTTTTATTTCTAAAATTATAGTCATATTAATAAATTTTGACTGATAATTTTATCAAAGTATTAAAATCGAAATTAATATCAAAATATATTACTAGAATTAAAGATTATAATTTTCACAGTAAGTTGAACGTATATGATTTATTTGATAATTAAAGCTAATTTAAAAATTATTTACTTCAAAAGTAAAACTCATGTATATTTTGCGAAAAATAATACACTTATATAACTAGAAAGTTTTAAATTATGCTAATTTAGTCTTATTATTTATTGTTTATTAAGTTATGAATGCTTTTGGTGTACATTTCTAATGAAAAAGGTTTGACGCGTAGTAGAAAATTAGGTGCCTTTATTCATGAATTTCTCTTATTTACCTTTTTAAATCTCACCATGATTTAACTTATAAAATACTACAAAATAAATTGGTCGAAAACATGACAGCCGAAAAAAAAGAAAAACAAACTAGTATAAATAAGGATCTTCTAAAGACCTTGAATTTGCTAATTATTTGTAGTATTTGTTGCTCTCATATGTACTTTCTACTGAGCATGTCAGATCAAATTAGTTCAAATAAATACTTGATAAATGTAATTTGTAGGTTTCGGCTCTTTAATTAAAAATCTAGATAATTATGAGAATACTAAAGAGACTAAATTATTCTAAATATTTAATTAGAGTGATACAACTTTACAAAGTTTAATAGCTAATTTATAACCTGGAAGTAGTTGCAGGTGTAGGTATTAAAATGGAACGCTAATAATAAATAAGTCAAGGATTTGAATCTAATGCATCACAATGTGCTAAAAAGTTCTTCCTTTTATTTTTATGCAGACTTTCTCTACTAATATTATGCTTAGTTGAAATCTATTAAAAATTTTATTTTATTTATAAAAAAATATAAAATAAAAAGTTAAAAAGATATTTTGATATTATGTAGTATATTGACTCACTGATGTGAGATTTATTTAAAAAAATTTATCTATTTTATTTAAATTTAATTTAGATATAATCAATTTTTTATAAATATGATGATGTAGAATTCTAAACTAATTTTTTGTTTCATTTATAAATTTTAAATTTGTAAATAATTTTTTAGATTTCAATTAAAAACCAACGTTATTATCTCTAATTTTAGTTTGATCGGTATAAACATCACAACTCCGAATTGGATCAATTTCGTCTCAACAAATAAGTGTTTGGGCCAATAAAATCCTAGCTAATGGGGAGATTGTTAACTCTGTACTTTTCATTACAAGTATTTGAGGATTCTAGTTACTTATCAAAATTTGCAAATCACAAACGGCTCTTAGCTGATAGGTATGGATAGAGAAAGACAAGCACCGAAAAGTTTGTTCGTCTAGACTAAGTAGACCATAGAATAGGGCTGTGGCCGGTTTTAGTTAACCCATATTATTAACAGGGAATTTTTAAGAAGAAGAGAGCATAGCAGTGTGTAATGAGCCTAAGAGCGAGCCCAGAACCAGACAGATGGATAGCAGAGAGAGGGTTTAAGCCATTGGCCTAGCAGTAAGTGGAAGACAGGCTGGAGCAAAAGCTGTGAAGATTATGAAACACATGGAAACAGTGTCTGAACTGAAGTGATGGTGTTACATCGGCCAACGCTGTTGATCCCTAAGGATAAAGAATTGGCCCTACTAATTCTGCAAATACCCTTTTTCAAGAAGTTAGTTGGGGGCTGGCCCTTGATGTGATGTTTACTGCTGATTGATTGTATTCCTATGGATAAAGCATTTGAATTTTCTTCTTCTGTTTTTTTTTTTTTTTTGTCCGAAAGATCAACTGAGCATATTTGAAGGGATAAGAAACTGAAAAAAGAAGAAGAAGATAAAACTGGTTTTGATTGAATGAATGGCTAAGGAGATGTTGTCTTTGCAGTGATGAATGGTCACAGCACCACATGGGGAGGTGTCCCCAAAGGTGCACAATCATGGCGACCAATTAATAAGGCTAAAACCTAGCTGCTGTACGAGGCAGACAAACTCATCAAAGCCATTTCCTGCTCATAAACTCTTCCCTTGTCCTTTCTTTTGCATTTTCCGGCCTATATTAAAAACAAGACATAAATCACCAATTACTCATTAAATTCCACATAATATATATATAGTTCTGAAATATATAATCTTTTTAACATGTGCCATAATTCTGAAATTTTTTTTTAACATGTATAGCGTAAAATCTAATTCAAGCATAATTTAATAATCTTTTATTGATTTATAAATAAATTATATTTCCAATTAATTGTAATTATAGTTTTAATTTATACAGTATTAAAAATCAATTAATGAATACTTTTTAAAATAATTGTTATATCACTACACTAATAAATTTTTAAAATTAAGTTTTTAAGAAAAGCATTTAAAGATATTTAATTTATTATTATTTCTAAAATAATTATAAAATATATAATTTTTATTACATTTTATATATAAATATAGTTTTTTTATTATTATAAATATTAATTAAAATGATAATAACAGCAATAATATACAAATAAGCGATTAATTTGTATAATTTATTTATTAATTTTTAAATAAATTTAATTTATATTAATTTTAAAATTTTTGAAGAAAAGTTAAAATGAAATAATAATAAAAAAGAAAAGAAAAAGTTAAACGCAGCTAAGTGTTATAATTTTTTGTTAATATTATGAAAAAATAAAAACAAAAAGAAGAAATTCACGGTAAGAGCAATTATTTAAAAAGGAAAAATCAGCAGAGCAGTGAAGGCCCACAATGTGGTGGGTCCAAAATGTGTTAGGTTTGTAGTTTTAACATTAAACATTCTGATTTGGATAATCCATTAATTGAATATAGTTTAATTTTATTATTATTATTTATTATTCTTGCTTTCTTTCTTTTACAAAATGAACTCGTTTTAACAATAACTAGCGATTTCATAGTTTTAAATGAATCGCCAAAACATGCAGGCACGGCCACACCACTTATTTAATGATGAGACGTTTCTATTTTTATTTTAGTTTTTAGATTATTCTTTATGATAATCATAAGACGTTAGATATTGAGAGCCCAAAGAGAATAATATTTTCCGTGTGCTCCTTTTTCATCATTTCCATTGACAAAAAATTAGAGTTTTTTTTTTTCTTCTTCTTATATATCTTTTGATATATGTTATAGTTTTTTTTAATCCCATAAAGCACCTCAGCACAAATTCAAGAAAAAAAAAATACTACAAAAATATTTTTGATTCATGAATTTAAAACAATTGATAGTAATTTCTCATCAAATAATTCTATTAAAACATTTGGTAAGTATCTAAGACATGTTTAGTTAACGCTTTTGATAAATACTTAAAATCTATTTAGTTCGGCCGATTAATGCAGTTAGCAATTAGTGGCTAATAACTTGGAGTTGATAGCCAATAGCTAGCGGCTCGTGGTTAATAGATTAAACAATTTGATTAAATTTTAAAATTGATAAGTATAATTAAATTTTTTTATTTTATAATAGTTTAAATTATTTTTAATAGTTAAATAATTATAATATTTATAATTATATTATATTTAAAATTAAAAAAAATTAATCATAGAATTTAAATTAAATTTATACTTTTAAAATAATCTTTATAAATATTTTTAATGATAAATACAGTTAAATTAAAAAAAATAAATTATAATAGTTTTAGCTATTATAAATTACTTTTATTAATTTATATTACTAAATATAATATTATTTTATATTACATAATAAACAAACTCTAACTGGGGGAAGCATGACTGTTCATTTGGGACGGTCCATGACCATCAAAGTAGGTCAAGAAATCCAATATTCCACCGTCATGATCTCCCAATTGCAAATATAGATTTTATAACAAATTGTATAACATATTATATAATATTTTATTTATTTATTTATTTGCAAAAGAGAGAAATCTTTTGTTCTCTGCCTGTGTTAATGCCTTAGAATTAAATTTACCCTTAAACTTCGTACATAGAGTTAAATTAGCCCATTTTAAACTTTATGATCCCAATTAGTAAAAGATTTATGGGTAAGTTTATTAATGATTGTAAGTAATTATGAGTAAGGTACAATCGTAGTTTTGTTTGGAGGAGAATTAGTAAGTTATGGAAATATGATGGGTTGCAATTCTTGAAAAAGAGACGCACACACAGAGAGATAACATAGGTGAGGGTTCCATCATCAGCAGCAGCAGTGGTCCCTCCAAAGACCTCTCTGCCTGAAAAGACTAGCAGCTGCTGCTTCTACTGACACAAAACACAGCTAATTAAAACCCCCACAACCTTTATTATTATTTTATATCACCACATCAACTTCCCCACTTCCCGAGTCCTTACAATGCCTCACCAACACGTTCTCACGTGAATAAAAATAAAATTTATCAATACAGCCATTTAATAACATTGTAATAAAGAGCATCATCTCCTTTTCTGATCTATCTTGTGTGTTTTTAGGATTAGTCTTTTATGTTAAAAATTCAAATTTATAACTTTCTTTCTTTGTAATTCTCTTAATTTTTTATCAAATGAAGAAAACATTAATTAATCAGTTCCTTTCCACAAATAATTTTAAAATTTCAAGATTATATATGTCATAAATTCTTAAAGGCTCAGCTTGTATATATATATATATATATATATATATATGATTATTTATTTATTTGTTTTCCTTATGTATTATGTCCTTGAGATATTAACCTTATGTCTTGCAACAATTTTAGTGAGAAAAGAGAGATTGACAATAGGATAGTAGAAAAATAGAGGATGGAAAATATTTTCTTTCTTTAATGTTCTGAACCATAGGAATAAAAGTGGAAGGAAATAAAATGGGTTTATTTTTTATAATGATTAATAACTACAATTTATAATAGATAAATAAATTTGATTATGTTCACGAAATATATACTAATTTTGCTATAAAGATGAATTTTTTTTTTAAGCTTCATTGATCGTATTGATAGAACAATTGTATACAGCACCATGACTATTTTTGGCGCATTGTCAAGAAATACAATCCACTCGGTGGTTATATTGAGCCATAAATTGACTTCATTACCGTTTGATGAGTCTTTAAACGAGTATGATATTTTATCTATCAGAGTTAAACTCATTCTAACTCCCATAACGAAAGACAAATAAATCTCATTAAGAAAGACAAATAAATTACTATAAAATAAAATAAAATAAATTTCTATCAAAGAAGATAAAATAATAGACTCATAATATTTTATTAATAAAATTAACAAACAACTAAAAAAAGTAAATAAAACATAAGATTCTAGACGAATAATCAACCAAATAAATTAATCTCAACTGTCGTAAGGCTTTGATTCATCTATGAATATTGAAATTATAGTAGTCATGAGATTTTTTTCATATATTTTTTGATTTGCGATATGTTTTTTCAAATTTAATACTAAAGAAATATAAAAGATTTTACTATCAAAACCTATAAATTTTGACCAACTCATACAAAAAATATAAATATATGCTTTAGTTAGTTATTATAACTAAAATAAAATTACTAGAAGAGAAAGAAATAGCTAGCAAGAAATTGAAAGCAGAAAAAAAGAAAAAAGATATCTATAAATGGTTGGGGTTTTCTCCCTTTCTTTTTAGGTGTAACTTTGCTATTATAAGAAAATGAGTTTATTATTACCTTATTATATTAAAATCACCATCATATTCCTTTTTCCTATTTTTAGAATATTGAGGGATGGATTTGAAATTTAAAGTAAAATTTATCTATTACTCTTCAATTTTTGGGAGGAATATTTTTATGGACTCCCCATTTTCTTGTCCCAGTTTTCTCCTTTGTCTCAAACAATGGAAAATATGAAATGTTTGAAAGTCCTCTTTTTTTCCTCCTATTTTTCTTTATCTTTTTAATTGTTGGATGTATGATACATGTCAGTTAATTATAATAAATTAGAAATTTATTGACTTTCCACCTAATCTATTTTTTCTCCCATTCTCCATAATCTCCACCCTCTCAAATGGTGGATGTATGACACATTAGATATTCATAATAAATTAGAGATTCTGTTTAAGTTTTATTTACTCGACTAAAAAATGTTTATAGTATGGATCAATTATCTAACAATTTAGTACAGTATACGTATTATAGACAAATAGCTATAAAAGATATTAAAACCTTTTCACAGCAAAATTACTCCATAGACAACAACTTGATTTTCCATCAATATTATACCGGTTAATTTCAAATTTTAATGTATTACAAAACTTGTGCAATTAATCTAGTAAATTGATATGTATGGTAGATCCAAAATATTATGAGATAGTCTGGTTAATTTATATTTGGTAGGATAGAGCATTTATAATATGTTTGGTTGGAAGAATGAGAGGATAGAAAGATGTGCAATTCTTATTTTAATAACATTTCTAATGTACTTTTTATATATATTAGACTATTTATTTCAAAGAATCATGCATATAATAAAATAATACTTCATTATATTTTTTATTTTTAAAATATATGACTCTTTACATATATAGAAATTTCACTTTCTATTTTATATTTAATTAAAAAAATAAATAAAAAAATTATTAATACTTATGGAGACAAAAGCAAAATAAAGAATAAAATAAAATATTTTATTTCATAAAATATTTTTTATTATAGGAATTATGCTTTTTAAAAATAAAAAGCACTATCAAATGATGTATAGATGATATATACCTAGACTAGATGAAAAATTTCTTAGAAAAGTAGAAGGGAAAGATAAAGAAAGAATCTTGATTCCTTTGTTTGGAGTGATAAACGAGGGAGCATGGAAAAGTTTGCTCCCATCTCTAAAATCAAGGATTAGATAAAAAAATCACTGATAAATATTTGAATTATTATCTTCATAATTTTAAATGACAAATTTGTTATTTTTAATGTTTTAAATGCCAACATAATGGACTCTCATTCATGTATTGTTCTTTTTATTTTTTCTTTATCACTTTCTTTCGTCTGCTATTCTAAATCTGGTTATATGATATTAGAGAATCATACAAATTAGTTTTAAAGGTATATTTTCAAACAAAAATTCCATAGTCAACGATGATTAACGCATATTATTAACTATATCATTTAGGTTTACAAATTTTTCATCAAGCTATTTTGAATTATTATATCTTCTAAAATATGATAAATTTTAAAAATATTATTCTATGAATTTACGAATATTTATTATGCTGACTCATTTTACATGTTATTATATTTTAAACGAATCTTAATTTATAAAATCTAAACTCATGAAAGTTATGTCGGAAGGATTCAGAATTTAAATCATACTAAAAATTTAGATCTATAAAATATCTACAGTGGTGCGAACAAATCACTGATTATAAATTTTTGTTATACTATTCTACAGCCGATTAACCAAACAAAGAGGGGCCACGTGATGCTGACACTTGGCGACTTTGAATTGGCTAAACTCTCAATGTCCAAGTACGGAAATCTCAGAGGTGTTTGTCGAACCTTGTACGGACAAAGAGTTAGATATATATAAACAACATACGTTTACTGAGAACTTTGTAATTATAAAGTGTGCAAAGGGTGTCCAGATTTTACATACCCTTTGGCAGTTGAAATGGGAACTGTCTGGGAGTAACTGGCAACCGACAAGAATGTTCGGTGTTTACCCTTTCACATGGGCAGTTGCCTCTCTACCGGATACCGGAAAAGTAAGTTTGTCAGTCTCTTTAAACTCAACAGGTGTCATCACATGAAGGAATAGGCATCAAACTTTTGGTGCAACCTGATGTGTCACTGGCTGGGTGGAGTAATAATGGGAATCACATGATATTGCCTATTTCCCCCACCATTTTCAGTCATATTCCCTGTTTTCTTTTTTTGGGAGGTGTCTGTTTTTTTTTCCTCAATTTACCAAAAGGAGAAAGAGATTAGGTTCTTCCTTTTTATTATTTATCTTTTTTTTTTCTCATATATAATTAATTTCGAATCTTTTATACTCTCTCTTCTAGGGTTATAGCTTATAGGTTAATCTTTAATCACATAATAGTCTCTATTTTTTGGCTCTCTCTTCTTTACATAATCTTTCTAGGGTTTCTTCTAATCCTCTTTTTCTGGGTTTTCAAGATCAATTCACACTCTTCATCGCAAATCCTACTTCGTTTTCTTTTTCTCTTCCTTTTTTTCAGGTTCGTTGTCAGGCATTTCCTAATATAGTGCAGATTTTACTTGTCCCCTTTCTATTTTTAGAAACCTTATTTGGGTCTAAGTATAGTTTTCTCTTTTGAAGTTCTCTGAGATATTAGGTCTCTATTCTCAGTAATAACACAAAAAATCTATCATTTTTCCATTTCTGGGTCTTTCCATCTTGTCCTTTTGGGTCTATTCTTCTTGTATACATCTTGATTATCATTTTCTTTTGCAGGTTCTACAAAAATGGTGAGAGGAAAGACTCAGATGAAGAGAATAGAGAACGCAACAAGCAGGCAAGTAACCTTTTCAAAGAGAAGAAATGGACTGCTTAAAAAGGCCTTTGAGCTATCAGTTCTTTGTGATGCTGAAGTTGCACTTATCATCTTCTCTCCTAGGGGAAAGCTCTATGAGTTCTCCAGTTGCAGGTACTAGTACAAAGCTAGCTCGCCATGTTGCTTCCCTATTTTTGCATATTTTTTTGAATATAGCTTGCTGCATCAGATGGACCATCTAAGTCATATTTCAAGAAAACGTATTGATAAATCTGGACCCTTGGTTAAAACAGGCAAAGTACTAAGAGTACTAAAGCTTTCTCAGTCAGAAAAATTAAAGGGTCTGACCTATCTTCTTTCCTTTTTCTTGGTATTAAATCTAAATTTACTGATTTTTATTGTTGGATTTTAATGTTATAGTTTGTCAGAATCTTGCTGATTTTTTTGTCTAACTATTACCGTTTTTCCTGTTCTATTTATTGGAAGTCTTGGGTCCTTAAATGTAAGCTAGTGGCCCAGAGAAAGAAAAGAACGAGAGAGAGAGAGAGAGAGTTAGCAGCACTCCTAATTTTATTTAGGGTTCATTTGTTAGATCTATTGGTTTATTTAGGAGAAAGAAAATAACCATCTTTTATCATTTCTAGCTATTCCATGTGTACTCTTCAAAGAACTTGCAAGCTGTTTACCCTAAAATGAAAACAGCTTTTCAGTTCAGTGAAAGTAAGCAAGAAACAAAGAAAAGAGATGATGTAGAGGTTAGTTAATAATCTATATTCTTTATGAAGCTTATTAGCAGTTGATAGTCGGAACTTTATTAAGATGGTAATGCAGATGATATATTTCTTTCTTTTTTCTAAAAATAAATAATAAGAAAAAGGATTTCCATCTTGAAGTACTAATTAGTACAGGAAAAAAAAAAAAGAAAAAAGAATCTAGATACTAGCTGATGTGGGGATTCTGAGATAGAGGTAGTGGTACATTATTATGCTGGCATTTTTAACTTTGTATAGGTATAGTTTCTTGCCCTTTAGTATGTATGTATTTTATAACTCATATACAATTAATTTTATTTCTGAAAAGGGTCGTACTGCATTCTCCAAGAAAAACACTATCTATTGGTAAGAGTTTTCTTGTTCTTGATGTTAGTGTTTAGTGTTGTAGTTGTTTGATTTGTGACCACATGATCTAAATCCCCATGTACTAAGACAAGACTGGCTACTATGTACCACATCAACTCAATTAACACTATTCACTTACAATAACTTGGGACAGTCAACATGTATACTAATTAATTAACCAAATAGCAGTAATTTTTACAAGTATGATATATATACACATACACACACATTGAAATAATTTATTGGCCATTGAGTCACTGCACATTGCTGCTTGTGTCAAAGCAAGAGCTTATTTGTTGTGCTGTTTGTGTCAGAACAGAAGCTTATGGCTGATATCCCTGAATAAGCTCCTTTCTTGAAACAAACAGCAATATGTAGTGATTTTATATATGTAGAGGTAAAGAATCCTCGTTTTCGAAGATATTTTTGTCTGAAATTGTTCCCTTTGAGCTCTAATTCAAAATCTAGCTACTTCTTGTCACTTAAAGAGTTCTGCTAATGTGCACACGCTGCATTGTAAACATGTGAGCTTTTAGCAGTTGACTGAAAAATCATAGGAAGAAGTATCATTTCTTGTGCAGGAAGCATTTTTATCTAATTTGGTTGACACTAGAAATCTCTTTATTTATTTATTTTTTATTTTTATTTTATCCAATAAAATGATTGTTCAAGTTGAGAAATATATCTACTATTCTTAGGCTACCACACGGTTAAGCATGTGGATTTATTGAAGATCACTTTTCGTATAATAAATTGTTCTTTAGACTCTTCATTGATTTATGGGATTAATGAAATAGCAGTAATATGCTTCTTATCTTTGAAGCAGATTGCATGAATTTTTTATAGTGCAAATGCATGGATATATTCTTACATACACTATATATATACATCCAAAATAGATATATCTATATAAGTTTTACATTTTGGCATTTGATGATTGACACATATATTCAATTATTTAAAATTAATGAATATGTGTCGATCATCTATTAGTTTGGTGTATAGAAACTAAATAAGAATATACATCTATACTAGTGCTACTTCGGCCACCTCAAATTATACCATAGCATTAGCATAGTACTTTAGATGCATGATATAGAGACCCTTCCACTTCTTTTTGCCCATAGATCAACTGTACTACCATAATTTCACATGCCACCACTCGAAGTGTTGAGCAAAGATCCTTGAAATCATTTTTGATGTGATGTCTATTTTATATTAAGCATGGAAATTTAATAATTGAGACTTTACAATGAAAATCTTTGTGAGCCATTGAGAAAGTTAAGCATTCATCAGTCTCCAGTGTTCTTTCAAAGAATTCTCATTCTTATCAACATTCCTAATTATTTATTTTGGCTGAAGTATATATCAGCAACATAAAGGAAAATGTGCATTAATTGTCAACAAGCATGAAAGATTGTTGGAAATGTTACTTAGTCATAGAAAGTGATATTCTCGGTAGCTGATTGATTAAGTTCAATTAATAGGTACTATTTGATTTATCCTTTTTACCTTCTCACAAAATTTGCCTTGATTTATCATGAAGCAAATGTAAAAATTATAGTAATAAAGTAACCAAAGTTCTTGCTAAGAAAGGCGAAAAATAAATTACCAAAAAAAAAAGACATAATTGTTCAAAATTTAAGAAGTAATACACTTTCTAAGAAATATAAATATACTTTATCATATAGTAAAACAATGTCTTGAAATAACAAAAAGGCAAGAGAAAGAGGAAGTAGCTTTAGAGTATAAATAACTTTTAATTGACATAGTTGCTTTTGTAGGTTTCTCTTTACTAGACATACTCATATGCAGTCCTAGAAGGGTGAATATGATACTCACATCATTGAAGCTTACCTCATCCAACAAATTTTTGAATCTTCATTCCAACTAACAAATTTTGCCTGTAGCAATAAGCATCAGTACTTTATTGCTCTCCTATGATATGTTCTTGCAACTCACCCTCATGTGGTATGTTGTCTCATATAATTCTCCCAGTATTCTCTGATTTCACAGCTTAAACTTCTAATTAATTGTGTGATTTTCAATTATGATATTAGGATATGAGAGTTAACTTTGCAGTACTATGCCAGCAATACTTGTACTAGTCTTTAGATAATATCATTAGTACCGGTTTATTTGAGATTGTTGTCGAATGATAAAAGTGTAAGTTAATCTAATATTAATATTATTTTTTAATTTTTTTAAAATTTCGCTTTTTTCGGACATGTGTTGCATCAATATATCCATTTTTCTTTTTGAAAATTGAACTCTTTATTCGTGCCTAACATGTATCCACTACTGATAAGGTCTAACATTGTTATATAGATGCAATTATTTAAGGATTTGAAATAATTTTTATACAATGCTTCATAAAACTCACACAATTTGCTCTAATTGGTTATTTCAAAAGAGGTTAGTGTTGGTTTCTATTTCTGCTCTCTAAGTGATGTGTCAGTTGTCTATTTTTGTGGGTAAATTTCATGTGGAGTTTCTTATTTTAAGCGTGCTTCTTATTATAACTCCAAATTGCATCACAAAAATTTCTATATTTTAATTTCTTAAAATTAAACTTTTCTAGCTTGATTTGGAAAAAGTTAACTAAAATATGATGCAACTAAATCTATATCAAGCTATGATTACATGACATAGCTTGGATGAAATCTGCCCAAGTATGTTACTAAAATTAGAAAATAATAATTTTTAGGATATAAATTAAAACTTAATAAACACGATAAAAACACATTTAAATTGAGTGACTGCATGCGAATTATATCCTTTGTTAATGATAGTGAAAGAGTAATTTTGTAAAATCTTTATGGAAGTGATGAACAAACCTTAAAGTAAGGTAACATACAGAAGAGATAAAAGAGATTACTATGACACGAATCTAAGCTATATGATTTGTATCTAAAGATATATTAGAAGGTTAGCAGATAACTAGTTGATAGACGTCCTCTTACAGTACTCATAACTCATAATACAATCATCACTCATCTCCTTATTACTTTAAGTTGAGGTTTGTAACAATTAAAGTTGAAGGAACCATCTGATAATCTATTCGGGCTTCAAAAGATGCTTAATTCCATGTCTTAATAGGCGTCTCATAAAGCATCAGATACAATATCCTTTTTTAAATTATTTTGTTCCAAAGGTATTCTTAGATAATAATCACATTCTGATTATGAAGATTGTTTACGATCCTGTTCGTGATGATTGTGTTTAGTGTTAGAGAAACTGAAAGCTGGCAAGATGCAATATCTATACTAATGAATGTGCATGATTTTCATCATCTAGATTACTGAATGTTTCATACAACTGAACTAGCTGATGTTTTGATGATTAAGTCTGAGTATGAAACAAGATTAGTTCTTGACTTAATATTCAACTGGGTAATTATTTAATGACCTTGAGACTTAACATATTGCATTAGTACATATTTTTGTTTCTAATAATAAATGATAACATCTTTCCCATTTAATAAATTGAACTGCTCTACTCCCTTTTGTTAGAATTTTCTTTTTGTTAGTCAAGAAGGGTGACTAACAAAAGACAGAAGAAAATGTGAAAATTTAGGTAGTTATGTAATACTCAGTGAAAATTTAAGTGTAGAAGAAAATGTGAAATGTATTATCATTATTAAAATTCATTTAACTAAAGTATAGTTTTTCTTAAGATTTTCGAAAAAAAAAAGAAAAAGAAAAAGAAAAGATAGATAAGGATATCATAAGACCGAAAACCGACATCATATCCCAATCAAACACACATACATAAGTTGAATTACTGAATTAATTGATAATCAGATAATCAAATCTTTAGGTTGAATCTAGAAAAATTTTAAAAGAAAAAAAAAATAGATCTTTCACCATAACACTACATCAAACATCATCAAAAGAGAAAAGGAGATAAAGGAAAAAGAAAGAGGATATAGTAGTGATATCTATGAAGGTAGATTAAGTATTTAAATTTAGGTTAACGTTTATTTTGATGAAAGTAATTCATGAAAATAGTATTGCAATTTAACAAATGTCAAGGACGTTAAAATAATTATTCACTGATGTACAGTTAGGTAGCAAAAATTGTTCTGAATCATGTATTTTCTTCTTGTTTCTTAATTTGAATTTGGTGCTGTGCAGTATTTATAAGACAATAGAGAGGTATCAGAAGAAAGCCAAGGATCTAGGAATCAGCATCAAAACTGTTCAAGAATGCACCAGCCAGGTCAGTCCTCCATTTTGCATTCATAAAAGACCTTTATTATAGTTTTCTTCTCCACGGACTAATAAAGAAATGGAATCTCGAGCTATATATGTGCAGTCTGTGAATAGATGCAAAAACGGTTAGGTTGATTCCATTTTTGGGCTTGTTCTGAATTGGGGATCAGTTTATCATAACTCTATTTGCGTGCATACATAATTTATAATAGCACTAAGAAATAAGTCGAGCATTTAATTACGTGCATAATGCTTTGGTAAGTCCTTGTTCCTTAGTGATTTTCTTCAGCCACATCAAAAACAGCATACGGATGTCCAAGCCCTTCTATATATATCTTTGCTTTTGGTTGGCTATGTGTTTGTGAGATATGAGAAATTCCTACAGTAAAATATAATAAAATTAAAATGCAAATATATATATTTATGAAAGTTTCAGAATCTTCTTATTGTGATTGATTTTGCATGCAGCACATGAAGGAAGATACTTTTAGCTTGGCAAAGAAGATCGAGCTTCTTGAAGTTTCTAAAAGGTTCAAAGCCCTCGACAAAACTCCTATATTTTTCGCTTTTGTTGCATACACAAGCATAGTCGTTTTCTAAAATCTTGAAATATATATATATATATCTGTGTGTGTGTGTGTGCAGAAAATTGCTTGGAGATGGGTTAGAACCATGTTCAGTTGATGAGCTGCAGCAATTAGAAAATCAACTGGAGCGGAGCTTAACCAGAATTAGAACAAGAAAGGTATGTACGAATACTTGTATATCTATGCTCCAGACAATGTCAGCATGATGAGATTAGCAGACTTGATTAATTTCAGCTCTCTCTCTATTGTTGTAATTGTTGTTTGTTTGTTGGTAATTTGCTAATACCATGACATTTTGACCTTATCTTTTCATTATGAAGAATCATTAATTCTCAGTTAATAAATCTTTCCTCCTGAAATTTTGCCTATCAGGTAGTACTAAAAACACTATTACATCAGCCTCGCAACTCCTCATAACCTCATTTATTTTTGGACTTTCAGATAAAATAAAATGTCGAATGACATATTTAACATCTTCATAACTGATGCGGATTACTATATATGATCACGACTCAATCATATTATCCCTTTTGATGTGCATTGCAAATACACTTTACTGCCAATCCACTTGCATGCATACCTGGCAAATGAACTGTGATTTTTTGAGGGAAAGAAGTATTTGATATTGCGACTCCATTTCCTTTCTTTTTCTGCCCTTCTATCATTAAGGAAATGTTAATGGTATTACGGTGCACTTTTGCAGAATCAGCTGTTCGGAGAGAAGATCGAGAAGCTGAGGGAAGAGGTAAATATATTTTATTGCATATGCTAGACTATTTCGGTCTTAATGATCTTTTGCGAGATTTCTGATTTGCTGCTATTCCCATTTTCTTTTGACATTTCTCAGGAGAAAATCTTGATGGAAGAAAACACAAAGTTGAGGAAGAAGGTATATTTTCATTTCATTTCCTTAATTTTTTTTGTTGGGTTAGTTAATCTTGCTGCTAATTGTCTGCGGTTGTCCCACTAATCCAAAACTCTAAATAAGTTTCCAATTTTAGTAATTTTATCCCAAACTGCTAATTAGTGGCATATTAAAGATAAAAAAGGAACTAATATTGATATTGACATTTATTCTTGGATTGAATGATGGACTTAATTATATAAAATGTAGTGTGGGATGAAACCAATGGAGCTGACAACAAAGAAGCAACAGATAGCAGACAGAGAAAGCATGGAGGTGGAGACTGAATTGTTCATAGGTCCACCGGAGACACGAATTGCTCAAAAACCTTAGACACATTTTTACCATTCACATATAAAAAAGAAGAAGAAAAATAAAAAGTGTTGGTTTCATCAGCAGAATGATGGTGTTCATCATCCTTTTAATCCACGTCTAATTATGATCATTAAACCAAATAAATTTTTGTCAATAACCCATATAGAAAAGCTGTGATATAAGTAAACCAATTTGTCTGGACTAAATTTACATTCTATTATCTCGTATATCGATTGTCTTGTTATAATTTGTTCTCTGTACATGTATATAGTTTTCTGCTATATATCGTCGCTTGAAATGCACTTTTAGCACTTGTTAGTTTATTTCTATTAAAATTAATATAGTTTATTTTTAGAATCATTTAATCTGTATCTTTTTTTTTAATTATACAACTTATTTATTTATTTAATGTATCTAACAAATAAATTTTTTAAACATTATTTATAGGTAAAAATGCAAAAGTATCTTCTAGTTAGGGCTTATGTTTTATTTTTCTTGACATTTAGAAGCTTTATCTTATGGATTTCTTTTTTTTTTTTTTTTTTTGCATTTTGATATCTACAAATAAATATTGTTGAAATTTATAACTGTGTATTATGATAACATTAAATTTTTAATAATATTATTATTTAAGTAATTCAGTATTAACTAATTATAATGAATTTACAATAAATAAATTAACATGGATAAATAAAATGATTTTAATGAATATTATGATAGTTACTTTAATGATGAATCATTTTCGAGATATTCTTATTTTTTGGATATTAATGTTATGTTTACGTTATATTGAAATTGACAATATTAGTTAATAAGGTATTGAGGTATAAATAAAAAAAGAAAAAAGCCTTTTGAAAGTAATTTTTAGACTCCCAAGTGTAAAGGCATATAATCACATACATTTTAATGCTTTCTTCTAATTACTATGTTTTTGTGTTTCATCTGATTATTACATTTTCGTGCTTTCCCCTATTTATTAATATTGTTAATATTGATTAATTATTACATTGAAACTACATGAACAAATTAACTAATTATTGGGAATAACAGAGCTTAAACTAGTTGATGATATAAAGTGAAATTAGCTTTCAACTAGTGGAGAAAAAGCAATAAATTGTTAATACAAAGAACTTAAGTATCATCCCAACCAGTGGTCTAAGTCTTGTGTTTTTGTGTGAGTTGGGTGCCTTAGAAGTCTATTTTATTAAAGAGATTTATGGAATATAGAGAGGAGGAGGGAAGGAATAATAACAAGATAGTTTAGCCTTTTCATTTCAATGAATTTCTTAATCTAAAAATGAGTTTTGAATATGATATATTTATGAGATACATTTGTGATATTAAATTATTTAAGAATTTATAGTCTGACTTAATTCTAAGAAAATAAATAAAATATTTTAAAATTTGACAAAAATGCATATAATTTATGAATAGATTAATAATTTGACTTGTAATTATGACATCATATATTTAATTAAAAAAGATTATAGTTTTTTTTTAATCTATTTATCTTAAAATTTTACTTCAAATCCATGATAGTGAATCATATTTATGCAATTCTTTTAGTGAATTTACTAAAATTATGAACATCATCTCCATTGCTTATCATTTTAGATAGTTGTTTATACGTAAAAAGATGATCTATTTTACTCTTTAATCTTACAAATTCAATAGAAAAATTTAAATATTTATTTGTATCTCTGCCGAACGGATAATACGTTTATGTCTCCTGAATATTAATTTCCACGCAAATTTACTGGTAGCAGAAAGAGACTAACTTGTTCACCTACAACGACCAAACAGTAGCCATGAGATCTAATGGATCCACTGTGTCCCCATCACTGTCAAGAATGGGAAAAGCAATTACCACTGTTTAAATCCAAAAATTTATTGGATTACAAGATAGAAATGTGGGTATCCTGTTTCTTCCATTGTTCTATAAAGATAAAGAAAGTAAGAATATTTAAAGTAATAATGCGAAAGAGAGGAAGATTAGATCTCTTTACTCAACTGATCATTATCTTGCAAAATTGAGCTGGAAGAAGTACCAACCATGGCGGTATCACCTCTAAGAATTATTTTTTATTGACGAACACATCTTCATTAAATATAGCATTCATTAACCAAGTCATCAAGTTTAAAACTGCCATTTGCATCTAATTTAATAGTAAATTTTGGCATTAATAACCTGTTAGTTTTGTTTAAAACTGCCAGTGTGGCTAAATAATTAAATACTTTAAGGCTATAAATAAATTTTTTATTTCTTTAATTACTTTTAGTTAAATTTTTTATTATATATTTTTAATATATTTACATATAGAATTAATTATAGTGTATATCAAATTTAAATAAAAATGAATTATCAATATTAGATTGTCAAATCAGAAAAATTCTGAAATCTTGACAAAGCGGAGGATTAAAACCCAACTTTAAATAAGCTATTGGTACCCAAGAAATCAGAATTTCTTCTCCACTTATAACTTATACTACAATTCATTTAGATTATAAGTAAGTTGCCTCATTGATGCTTTGAAACAAAAGATTTTCTTACTAATAATTTCACCCATTTACTAATATTATAAGTTTTATATCAACTTTTTGTTAAAAATATATGACACAATTGTCCCAATTGTTTATTTCCAACTCAGTCACAACCTTAAAAAATAAATTAAAAATCAAATCAAATCAATTCATGTTTCTTTTGCTGCAATCCAAGTAATCTTTTTATAAATAGATTTTCTTTAATACTATAAATATTTAACTAATTATTAATATCGAAATTGAAAACAGAACCGGCACTAATAAAAAAAGTAGCATAAAAATTAAATAAGCTATTGGATTGAACAAGAAATTGAAACTGAAGGAGACTTTAACTAATTAATTTGTATAAGGGGAACATATATCAAAAATAAGTAAAAAAATATATCGTAGTGTACAATGCTTTAGAATATTTTCAATGAGATTACTGACTTTCTTTCGGGAAAAAAAGAAAAGAAAAGAAAAGAAAAAGCAGACAAGCTAATACAAATAAATTCCCAAGTGAACCAAAAGAGTGCGAGAGAAAAGGAGAAAAATAAAGAGCCAAAGTTCGAGTCTCCAAAACTCTCTTTTTTAACACTTTATTTCCAAGTATAAGAAATTGTTGATTGCTTTTAACATAAGACACAGAGATAAGATGGGTTCTCTTAGTGCTGCTGGTCCTGTCTTCTCTGCAAATCCAAGAGAACAGAACAGTTCGTCTTCCTTCTTTATTGCAAGAACAAAACCCATCAAGCAGAAGATCCTATCTCTATTTCCAGTAAGTACTAAATTACTTCCAACTCATACACGCACACTCACATTCTTTCTTTCTCTTTCTATTTTTCTTTCTCGAACTGTTCTTTTTGATTTCTGGGTTTGATCGGATCAGGTAGTAAGATTATTTGGGCCTGCGAGTTTCGAGTCATCGAAGAAAACGGTGGTATATTTAGAGGTTAACCAAAAGCATGAACAGAGAGAGCTGCAGCTGAGACCTTGTTCAGTGCGCGCACACAGACACAGTGATTCTGAAAATAATGGCTATTGGGCTCCTCTGTATTGCTTCATACTCATTACATTCATTTTATGTTGTCACTTCCGTTGATTTTGTATCCTTAATTCTTCCACAATTTCAATTAAGATAAATCGCCATCCTTACTTTATGCTGTATTAGTTTTCATGCAGAGTAAAACAACCATGCAGTTCTAATATATAATCTATTTTAGGGTTCATTAGGAGTTCTAATAAGTAAATCGTGAGCTCTAAGCTACATGAATGGTTGATTGCTTTTCTTTTTCTTTTTCTTTTTCTGCTGTAACAAAGATGAGGCTTCAAATTGAAACTTTTCATTTTTCTACCCTCTTTACAAAAATATCAACGAATAAAGATTTAGATATTGTATGCAAACTATGAGTAAGTGGAGTTACTCTTCGATTCCGCACCTAATCAAAAGATAAATTTATGAATCACAGACAGAATATATATATATATATAATAGGCGCCACCATCAATCATTTGGAGAAAGAATTATAATGCATGTGTTAGTTAGTTAGTTAGATGACATTTGCAGGGGGCTACTTCATGACGATAATGGTAATTCTATACGTGTGCACTATGAAAGTACAACAAATAAGTCCTAAACTACGTACATGGGGACACTTGTACTAATTAAGGAATTTTTTTTTTTTTTTTGAAAATGCAGCAAAATGATCGATGATTAATTTAATATGAGAAAGGTATCCAAATCTCATCTTAAGAACGTTTCATTTGACAAGTGTAAAATCATGGAATTAACACATCCAAGTTTTAAAAAATGAAATTATTCAATTTATTGATGGGATTATAAAATATAAAATTTCTTTTGCTGATTTTAGAAGTTACAACTAAGAATATGAAAAATTAGATTCTTTTAAGAACAATACTATACAATTAATTTTAATTTACATCAATTTTTACTCATTTAACGTCACATATAATATTTTTATAAAATTATTCTTAATATCTTATAGTTACTCTTTTTAATAATTAGCAAATAATTTTGTAACTATATTATTATATGCTACAGAGGAGGATGATTTCTCAAGTTATTTGCTAAAAAAGGAAAATGGCTTCAGCTCATAATACAAGAAATGTGTAATCTTGCCTCTCATCAATTAAAGAAATAAATTCCAATTTAACTCATTTTAATCATTTCGTCATTTTCCCAAAGCGTGTATACCAAATTTTATAAAGCTTTATAATGAATGTAATAAATATATATATATATATATATATATATATATATATATAGCGTTAAGATTCTTTATTAAACTTTCTCTAAGTCCGAATTTGAAATTAATTTACACTAAGTCTATAAAAATAAACTAAAATTAAAAAATATACAGAAAGAAAATGTCTCTCTTAAAAAATAAAAATCGGTGAGTTTCTTACCATCGTTCTTAAGTTCGGCCAAATATACACTGTCAGTATCACTCCGAACATCCCTCAGATGATTCGTCAGCCTCCACTCCGCCTCTCTACTAATTTGTAGCTCCTCAAATAACATATTATTGTTTCTACCAATTCTTATTGTTGCTATCGCTAATATTATTACTATTAGTGTTGATGTGTTCTAGTTTTATTGTTGCTACAGCAGTTGTTATTACGGTGGTAATGGTAAGTACTGGCGGCGATAGTAACGGTAGCAGTGGCGGCAGCTGCGACGGCGATCAACCACTAACGTAAATATATTTAATCATTTTTTTAACATATATTTTAGTTATTTTTTAAAAAATAATAATTAAATAGCTTTTGAATAGTTTTTTCTTTAATTCCTAAAGGGAAGGGTGTTACACTCACTCTAAAAAGTCAAAAGAAAAAAAAAATCAAAATGAAGACAAAGTCTTCTCTCTTCCTGAATCCAAGTAGTTGTTTATGAGTTGAAATAAAAAGAAACAAACAAAGAATAGATAATCATTAATTAAAATGTTTTAAATTCCAGGATGGCCCTACGTGTCAAATTATGCAGCCTCTTTAATGCAAGAAGGCAGCTTCTTGAAGCAACCGCCACTCGCCATCAAAGGCTTGCTTTGGCTTTTGGAGTACGACTGTTACCCGCACGCAACTCACGCAAGGATTCTCTAACCAAAATCTCCCTTCTTCGGAATCCAAACGACAAAAAATTCTTGACTCTTGCTTCTTTGTGCTCCAAACTTGATGCTTGTAAGTCTCGACTTCCAATATTTCAGCAAATAAGCAAAGCAAAGTTGAAAAAAAGAAAAAACAACTCAACCCAAAGTATTCAAGCATCTTATCTTATACTTTTTGTTTTTCTTTTTTTAGTATAATTAACACTGTTCTTTAGCTTCTACTAATTGAGCTCCCATCTCTTGATGCCCGTAAAGTTGGAAAATAACGAGGTTTAATTACGGCTCTAAGAGAAGAGAGAGATGGGTTCTTTGGCTATTGTTCCTCTTGTTCTTTCAAAGCCAAGATCTTCTGTTTTTGAACAGAACAACTCTCTCTTCCCTTCTAAACGAAAGTTCAAGAAGAGGAACTTATCGTTTAGTCCTGTAAGTTGGTTCTTTTTGGTATTGTTTTAGCATATTCTTTTTGGTATTGTTTTAGCATACCTGCTCTCTCTCTCTCTCTCTCTCTCTCTCTCTCTCTGTTAAAGGTGCAATCTTTATTGATTTTGATTCGTGGATTGATCATATCAGGTGGCAAGATTATTTGGGCCTTCAATTTTTGAGGCTTCTAAGCTGAAGGTGTTATTTGTAGGAGTCGATGAGAAGAAGCATCCAGGGAAGTTGCCAAGGACTTATACACTAACACACAGTGATGTTACTGCTAAGCTCACTTTAGCCATCTCACAAACAATAAATAATTCTCAGGTAAGATTTAATCTGATATCACTAGATGTTAGATCTTGATTTTGTTTATAATGTAAAAGATCCTTTGCTTGTTCAGTTTTGTTATTGTATTTCTATTTCTCCTTTTAAAGGTGGAATCTTGAAATCATGGCTGGAGTTAGAAGATAGAGAAAACAGGGAACCTTGAAAGTTTTTGATTTTATTATGTTACTAAATAAACAAATAAGAATTGGTTAACTTAAGAATCTTTCTGAGTAATATTTAAACTTTTGAGTCAAGGGACATAGAAGCTGAAATTTATGAAACATAAAAACAGGTGATTTTGCATAGATATTGTGGAATATAATTTTGTTGCTTGCTTAATGATAATTTCTTAATCAAGAACTTTTTGAATCATGAAAGAAAGAAAAGAGTGTAACTTGAATTGTGGATTGTCCTGCAGTTGCAGGGATGGTACAACAAATTATACAGAGATGAAGTGGTAGCAGAGTGGAAGAAAGTAAAAGAAAAAATGTCTCTTCATGTTCATTGTCATATAAGTGGAGGCCATTTTCTATTAGATTTATGTGCTAGGCTCAGATATTTCATCTTTTGCAAAGAACTTCCTGTGGTAAATCTACCATATGACTTCTCTTGATTACTATTTGAATTTCTTCAAATTTGGACATAATAAAGAAAATGAAATTTGCATTTTTCCCTTATGACATATGAGTAGGTACTGAAGGCCTTTGTTCATGGAGATGGAAATTTGTTCAACAACTATCCTGAATTACAGGAGGCATTAGTCTGGGTTTATTTCCATTCAAACATTCCAGAATTCAACAGAGTAGAGTGCTGGGGTCCACTCAAAGAAGCAGCGGCACCTTCTAGCGGGGTTTATGGGCTCCCACATGAAAGCAATCAGCGAGAGACCCCAGCAAGTAATTGGGACCTGCCTGAGCCATGCCAAGAAAACTGCGAGTGCTGTTTCCCACCAATGAGCGCAATCCCTTGGTCACAAAAGGCACCAGTGGATACTGAAAATAGTAAAGGGGCCCAAAACGGCATTCAGCAAGCAGCACAAGAGTCCTAAACTGTCCTCTGTCCATCTGTATCCTTAATTTCACGTGTAGTACAGCCTAATTGTTTTATAGCATGTATATACCATGTAGACTGTGAATAGAATAGGGATTTCTCTGTCTTTCAATTGATCAGCCCTCTCTTGGTTTTTGATGATCTGTTGTGCATCTTAGATTTCAAACCCGGATATTCTTTATTATTTTAAATGTGCTCTGTGATGATGATGATTGAGGTTGTCATGATATGTTTCTGCAGAATGAACAGATGAGATCATTGTATTTCTGAACAAAAATAAAAGTAGTAAGCGCACAAACATAATACAAACAAATTGTTAATGACCAATAGTTATACTAGTATTTACTGCAAAGAGCTTTGAAATCAGGCAATGCGTCGATTTTATCTCTTTCGTGCTGATATTTTTACATGTACGTTATCCAATTTCTATAGATGACACTGCTCCGACTTTACAAATGGTACAAAAAATTTTACTCCTGGATTAATCAATGTGGAAACAATAATTTATTTACAGAAGTTTTGTGTGGTATACCAAAATTGTGCAATACATCTCTTTTTTTTAACGTCCTCTGCAGATATACAATGCAAGGAGCATTTAATAATATAAATGAAACACCTCCCACCACTATACATTTTTTATAAATAAAAAAAGGGATGCAAACAAAATAAATTTTGGCATCGACTATTGGAAGTTCCATCACATGCACTCGCACTTGATTAATCTTTCAGATTCCTGCTATTTTCCCAGCTGATCGCCGGTTACTTTTTGAAAACCAATCTGATAAGCTTCATTTTCCATAATTATGTCCAAAATCTGGACATTATCATCTTTTCTTCCCATGCTGAAAGGGCCAGGATACTCTAGATGGAAAATCCTCTAATGATTACCGGATTGTAGTTCTTCCCAGAGAAGATGCTCCAATCTCGCTGTCGGTGTTCTGCATTAATAGTTTAAACATGCACAGATTAGTCTTCTACATGGTTAACAAAGTCAATACAAACTAAAGTACTAGAAAATAATATAAATCTCCAAGTCTGTGCAATGAGAACCATGATTTTTGAAGTATCTGATACTGAGTTATGATGTTCATAACAAAATGAAGAGTTCACCTGAGATTTAGGGGAAGGAAAGACATTCCAAAACCGTAAAGTTTCATCTCCTGCTCCCGTGACAATGGTCTGAAGCATGAATTGTTATCATTTAATGTAAATGCTCATAAAAATAAAAAAAATAGACAAATCCTTCGCTCAGCTGCTTATTTATTGCAAGAAAGAGTGCAACTATTATTAATAGAAGATTGCAACTACCTGTCCATCTGGAGATATTGCAAGATAAAGAACTCTGTATGTATGCCCTGTCAGAGTTGCCAACTGCACGGACAAATAATTTCTTAGGAAACAATTAACAAGAGTTGATTTCTCATTATCACAAATGAACCAAGTTTTGTACCTTAGACATCGTAGGATATCTCCATACTATTATTTGGTTTTGAGAATATCCATGAGTGCTGACAAGTTCATTTACATTCTTAGACCACACAAGATTGCATACCTGCCATATATAGAAGTGGAAATCAGTACACCTGTGTATTTTGGGGAAGAGAAAGAGAAGGGCGAAACTTAAATAGTGTATTATTTCATGTGTGGTAGCTTCATTTCTTGCTATATATATATATATATATATATTATTTCACAGATGCCTTTTTCTTTCGTTTCAATAAGTTTCTACAGAATTTGTACTTAAAATAAAAATAGGCCACACTCCTCATTGTGTAATTTGCACAGGCCTTCTTCCCCTTATTGACAAATTTTTGCCAAAAGGTTCTTATAAATTAGAACTGAACAAGTCCATATAATTACTACAATGATGGGAGAAAACCATAATTAGCAGTCCTGTGATCATGCAGAAACACACACAAAACATTTATGGATACAATCAAGGACTACATTTCACTATACAAACAATGCAAAAAGGACTATTAAAATAGGTTCTATAAGTGTGCTGTGGTTCTCAGATTAGGTAGCTAGAAATCATGGTTGTAAGAAGAGATAGCTAGAGATTATGATAGATTTATATTAGCTTTCCTAGAGGTATATTGCATCTAAACGGGCACAGAAGTATAAAGTAACAACTGGTACTTCACCTGACTTCCAGTGTCCATACAGCTTAGATGTGAGTTAGTAGTTGTATTCCAAAACCTTATACACCGGTCAGCAGTACCGCCACCAGATGCTAGAAGTCCATGAAGATGGGGTGACCAAGCAATTGCTTTTACTGCCGCTGTATGCTCACAATATTTTAGTACAGGTTGAGTTGAATGTTGATTCCAAACAAAGAGCTGCATAGAATGATAAACAGGTTCAGTTGAATGTTGATTCCAAACAAAGAGCTGCATAGAATGATAAACATTTAGTCTTTAAATCAGGAAAAGTAAAACAACGACAACCAGCTATGCACGAAAAATATATCATTACTTACTCTATTATCATTCCCGCCAGATGCCAGCTCACGATTATCATAAGACCACTTCAACCCACAAACCTAAATCCCAACCAATTATTATTAGGTCCAGGAAAATCAAATCCAGTGATGGAACAATAGGCAGCATATATAGCTTCTATAGGAAAGAGTTGATAATTGGTAGAATCAATAGAGGAGCAAGCAGTTATCACTTTTTAAGTGCAAGTCCACAACTAACTAATTGACCAAGAAGTTTAATCAATGTATAAAAGTCCAACCTCTGACTTGTGACCGGAGAGTTTGCTAACAAAGTCTTCCTGAGCTCGTATATCTCGTTGAAGAATACTCTTATCCCGGCTACCAGAAGACAACAGAGATGAACTCCAAGCCAGGGCCCCAATACGTAACCGATGGCCCTCCATGGTTCTTACTCTTTTACAGCGAGAGGCATCCCAAATCTACAGAAAATATAATTACAATTATTTATTGAACTAATGCTAGTTTATTGAAAATATGCTGACATTCAATAATGCAGAATGGTAGTGTTTTACAGAACTGCAGTATAGTTATAATATTTTTCCTTGCTACCAAGAACAAGACTAACTTAGTACCATACATCTGTACGCCTTCCAGACCATGTATATTTGTTTAACCAGGAACTTTATAAGCAACAAGTTTTTGTTTTGAGAAAAACATCTCCCAGGCATGTATTAGCTTCAAATTTCAAACAATTGGGTGAAGAGTTAAAGCCGAAATCCAAAGTGAATGTTTTTGCCACAGTAAGAAGATGTATAATGCAACAGAGATAGCAAAAGAGGAATTCATATTTCACGATGCCTGGAGCCCATATTATGGCACAGGAAAACCCTCGAAGGTTTGGTGAGTCAACTTTAATCCAACAGCTTAACTCCAGCAGCTAACCTATCAAGTTGCAATTTCCAGGTCTAATTCAATAACTATCAATGTCCTGTAAAAGTCTTCCATGTTGCTAACATAACATTGCTCAATAACGATGTTATCTCTTTGTCAAAATTTGTTTTCTTATTTTAGCCTTCTTTACATTTAACACTGTTGCCATTCTAGTTTACAATATTTTGCCACATATATGGTTAACAGACCAACAATGCAACTAAAACGTAATGAATTAAGTTCAAATACTTGTTTAAACAACACTGCTAATTATACTAACCTGGACTTTGCCATTGCTAGTTCCAACAGCTAGATGTGTCCCGCGCTGTGCCCAACCAACTGAACATACACTATCATCAATCCCCAAATCACACAATTTTGTCACCTAATTTTACCAGAATCAAGAATGAGTAAAACCGCTGAAACCTATCCTAAAACCTCAAAAAAGCACCAAAAAGGATTCAAAAGCACTCACCTTGCTACTACAAGCATTCCATAAATAAACACAATTCCCCAAACCCACTGCTAGTACATTGTGAGAAGACCAATCCACCAAATTCAAATAAAAATCATCTTGCAATGCAGGTGCATCCAATACCTAAAACCAAAAGAAAAAAAGAAAAAGAGACCTTTTAATTAAAATCTCAAAACCGAAATCCAAGAAAATAAAATAAAAATTCAAAATTCAAAATTTAACCTTATAAGGTGATCTTGGGACCTTTCTTGGAGTCTTAACAGGGCTATGACTAACACCGGGTCTTTCTTCATCAAACCCAAAAGGCGAAAGTGAATGCATTGACTGTCTAGTCTCTGATTTAAACCGAAAAATATTCCGTCCAGGCGATGGCGAGTTTCTTTTATCTGGCGTATTAGGCCCAAAAAGAGCAATTCTAAGAAGAGCAGCATAAGCACTGGAACTATCCTCCTTTCCACCACCACCACAGTCTGCCGCCGCTGGAGAATTGCCCGCTGCAGACGACGGTGGAGGAGGAGAAGGAGAAGAAGAAGAAGAAGAAGAAGAAGAAAAAGAGATGTTAAAGAGGGCAAAATTGGAACTCGATCTACTAGGAATGAACCTGTCAGAATAAATCATTCTTGAAGGTGAAATATAGTGATGCGAATTGATCATACGGGTCACATGATCTGATGATGTTAAGGTTTCAAGATTTAATAAAGGACGTGGCATTGTCTTAGGAACATTCAGCTGAGAAGAAGAAGAAGAAGAAGATGGTGTTGCAATCTTGGAATCTTCCATTGAAGGTACTGTGGAGAGAGAAACAAACCCTAGAGGGAGAAAGGTTAGATTGAAGAAGATGAGTGGGATTAGGGTGAGGTGTTTGTGGGTATAGAGTTGAGATGCGTGAGATCGTCTTTTTGGCATCAGATCGGACTGTTATTTTTATTTTTATTTTCCCTCTTTTTCCCGGGAAATAATAGAGTAGTAACAGACAAAGACAGTTGTTCTTGTTTTATTTTTGCGCGAAAGTGAAAAAAAGCCTTTGGTTTGGTGCGGGAGAGTGGATACAAGAAATGTGAGTGAGAAAATCTGGACCGTCAATTGTTTTCGTTTACTGTTTGATGCTGGTAAAGGGAAGCGATTTTACAGCATCAGTGATCTCATTAATGGGCTTGAACTAATTGGGTCAATAAGCTTGGGACTTAAGAAATACAAATATGCTAATTATAAATTGAATGATTCGAAATTAAAACCTCACTTAAAAAGTAAAAGGTTTTACAACTTGAAAACTTAAGTAAAACCTGAAGTGTTTATTAAACTCTAAGTTTATATAAAGAAATGACCAAATTACATTAAAACCAAATTACCTAAAGTCTCGGCCACAGACTAAATCCTGAATATATTATACTCTATAGCTATTGGGTCACTACCCTTTCAAACTTTTTCTATAATCTTTTTCTGGAATAACTAATGAGAATCTAACCTTGTTTTTTTAACAAAAAAACAAAAAGTTGAATTAGTCTAAAAGTATGCAATTCGGCATTGTTAATTTGTGTGGGTGGTGATATCCTGACGGGTGATGCCGTCTAAAATGGCAAAGAATGATTTGATATGAATTCATTTTTGGAAGAATAGATACAGGGGTAGGCATGGAGCACGAGTCGAAGTCATTATTATAATTAAATATTAAAAAAAAAAAAAAAAACAAAATGCGGAAGAGGTGAAAGAAATTATAAATTAGAAAAAAGAAGAAGAAGAAGAAGAGATGGTTTAGTAGCAGTAATGATGCATGCGTCCTTTTTACGTATCTGATGCAACTGTCAATCCATATTCTGAGATGGGATCCGCATTCAAAAATAGATGGGATCAAGATTCGCTTGTTTTTTTGCTGCTAATTAAACTCCACTAATTCTTTTTCTTGGTTTTATTTTAATCTTTCTTAACCTTGAGTCGCAAGCATAATCTACTCTCTATTATTATTATTTATTATTAATCAGTGCTGCTAATAAAACATCAATGGTGTTTGATATTTCAGATCTTATTGTTTTTAGTGTTTGATTTTTATTCTTAATTAAATACTCGAATTGGCCAAATTTTAAACAATATAGCATCTTCTTACCAGTTTTTCTACTCAATAAATAACTTAAATATAGGAGTGGATGCAAATTTTAAATCGACTGAAGGCTTAAATTAATAATATATTTCATATCTGCTTAATATAATTTTCAACAATTTAGTTAATTGGAAAAAGTCTTTTACTTTTTTTTAGAGTTGTATATTATTAATTAAATAAAATTGCGGATATGGTAAGATACTATTTACTTGCAAATTACTAAGCAAATAATAATTTTATTTTTATTTTAGTTCCAATTATGTTGATTGAGAATTTATTATGGCTTGACACTGTCTAAAATTAATAATTTCGTATTAAATCTGATTTATGATTATAAAAGTAAAAGACATTTATTCAATTTCTATAAGCAAAACTTAACTCAAAGTGCCATTTATTTTTTAACCCAATATTTATAAGTAAAAAATTCAACTTAAAATAGTGTGGTTCACTTTCAACCAATTAATATGAAAATCAAGTTAAACAGCTCTATATGTCTACTAAAACAATATGAAAAAAATGGATAATCCATCAACCACCTACCAATTCATAAATGTTCCTACCATTACCCCCTTTTTAACTTAATCCTATGGCTAATATTTGAGTTACTTTAACGATATCACATTTTTAAGTTACTGGCTAATTGGACATATAATTAATTTATATTATCAAAGTTTTCAATAATTTTAACAAAACAAAAATCGCCCATGCTCGAAAACCTTCCTTCTGTATAATTTCATATTATCTTTTCTTTTTCAATTTTCAATATCATTTCATTTATTTCATATTATTTTGAAGAATTTAAATACTTTTCTTTTCCTGCAGTAAAAAAAACTGGAATCCATTCCGCACGTAAAATTTATTGTCTGTATTTCTTTATTTTCAAAAAATAATAGTATTTATGTTCATAAAATAATATAACAATATGTCTTTTATCTCAAACTAGCTGTTTTTAAATCTCTTGTTCTAATTTTTTTATTTTAATAAAACTTTATTCAAGCAAATTTAAATATTTTAAAACTATATATATTTATAATAATAATAATAATAATATTAAACTATTATAATTTAATTTTAGTTATTTAACATTAATATTTATAATTAAAAAATATTTTATTGTTATTATTTTTATTATATATCATAATTAAACTATATAAAAGTAAAAAATTAACAATCATGTCTTAGTCCAATAAAATTATCTAAATATTAAGTTGATAAATTCACTATTAATAAAGAATATCATAATAATCATATATTTAAAAATTAGAAATTTTTATCCATCGATGAAATGAGATTAATACGAGTAAATTTTTTACTGTTAATATATTTTAATTTAGTGTTTAATAAAAATAATAAATTTTAATTATTTATTTTATTTAAAAATTTAAAATTAAGCTACATAATAATTTAATAATCCTAAAGAATAATAAGTGTTTTTAATATATTTTCATTTTAAAAATTTAACTATGCTAAAAAATGAAAGATATAAAGAAGTAAAATAATATTAAATTTATTATTTTAATTAAAACTAAAATTAACTTATGCTAAAAATAAGATTTTATTCTAATTTAATGATTTGATGATAAAATTAATTTTGAATGAATTTGATACTTAATAATAAGTTTAAAGATCAAATTATAATTTTAATTTACCGGTTTACTCTTTCGACTAACACAAGAGTTAGTAGTTAGTTATATTAAAATTTTTTAAAATTTTAATATAATAAAAAATACATATATTAGATTGCATGTCGAGGAGTAGATATTATTTAACAATTTTTAATAATTAAAAAGAAAGAATAAACACATTTTAAGAACAAAAAGAGAAAAGTTTCAGGAGGGGCTTAAAAAGCAATAGAGACGATAGAGAAAACTTCCATTGGAAAGTCCAGCTTTTCAGATTTAATGGGCCGTGACCCTTTATATTCTGAATTTGTTGGGTCTGTGGCTGCTGCTGGTATAGGCTTATCTATTTTACCCAAATCCGTTTTGTCCTTTCTTTCAGCCTCTTGGCCCTTTAATTCCCGCAATTTCTTTTAATTGCTTCAAGAAAAAAAGAAAGGATTTTGAAGCTTCCATCACGTTCAACGGATCGTATAATTGTGTTTTATCCTCTGATGAAGTTCATGCATGAGGTTTGACTTTTCCACTGAACATGATCACAAAGCAACTTCCAAAATCTTCTTCTTTTCTCAATGTTCCTTCTAACATGCCTACTTCTGTTGCCACAACATCAGGAGACACACTCTTTAAAGAAAAGAAAATGTCATGCTTGCCACTCTACATTTATCCACCAAAGACAAGAAAAGTAAGAAAGCATAACACAATCATTTGATGCATTGCTTCTTTTCTCAACTAGAATTCAAGATTCAAGAATATTGCAATAAACATTTACAATCTAAGATTCCTGATTCTGGGTTCCTGGGTTCCTGGGTTCGTTGCTTAAATTGTTCATGAGAATTGATGGATAAAAACACGAAATGGGCTATGAATATTTCTTCAATGAAGATGTAACTTCTGAGTCATAATCCAGTTTTAGACTCAAAACAAAATCACACAACAGAATTTAGTAAAAGGAAAAGGACTGATGGGATAACAAGATCAAGAAACAGAGTACTACTCCCTGCAAATTTTAGAGAAGTGACAAAATTTTTTTTGTTCAATCTATCCTCCTTTCTCAATACAGTTCTGTTTATAAACTACTATTACAAAAAGAATAATGTTCATAAAGGAGAAACGAACAACAACTCAAGAAGGACGATAGGGTCTATATTCATGTTCAATCGTAGGCATTGTCCTTGTAACAGCAGCAGTAGGTGCTCTAACATGACCAACCATTGAAACTTGCAGAGCCTCTTCTTCATAGGCTCTTCTCTCCATCTCTTCCATTCTTGCTTTCTTCTTTACCTTAACAAACATTGCCACCAAAAGCAATCCCAGTAGAAACACAGCTAATGCACTCCCAACTGTGCTCCCTACAATCACTTTCCACGGGCTGATCTTCTTTTTTATTTCCTGCCCTGGTGGTGGCAGAAGCGGTGGCGATTTAATCACTAAACCATAATGGCCATGCCTTGTTGCCACACAAACATGAAGCGATGCTGGGTTTTTTAATGTCACCTTGCCATCATTTTCAAAACTAGCACAAAGTGGATTGATTCCCGATGAGGGGTTTTCAAGATTGGTTGTCGCATTGCTGAAATCTATAATAATCGGTTTTTCTCCAGCATGAATTCCGAGCTCAAAAGGGTTGCTGAAATTCACATCACTACCACCGTTATAAGCTAAAAGGCCTAGAATAGGTGACACAAGTTGATATCCTGATAAATCATAGTTAGAATAGAAAATAGAGGACCAGTTATGTCCCAACTTTTGTCTAATTACCATTACTCTTTCTACACATGGATGCACTATTACACCAATACCCAGATGAAATTCCTTAACCTGAGCTCCATATCTTCGAAGACTACCGCATCGGAACCTTGCCGTATCAACTTTGATGCCTGAGAAATTTGCAGGTAGTTGTACAGTGTGTATCTTTCCTGTCCTCAAGTGTAAGTCATAGGACTTGAATGTGTAATCCCTGATGATAAGATCAAGAACCCGAGGAGACTTGATCCCTTCAGCTTCAATACTAATTGATGTCAAAGAACAGAGAATTACTAAGGAGAAAAATAAGAGAGAGCCCATGTGAGAATGTGATCGGATAGGTTTATAAGGTTCTGATGAGGACTATAATTTTGTTTTCTGTAATGCTTAGCAGGCTAGTAGATCATTAAAAGTGAAAGGATTTGATTTCTGTTGCTTCTTCTCTTCTTGTGGATATGTAACATGAATGAAGTTGCAAAGAGGAAAGTTGAGATTGTTTGGGTAAATTTATCATGAGAAAAAGCAGCTTTTGGTGGATTGTAGCAGAAGAAAGTTACAAGGGAAACAGAAGGTTCTTTGTTTTCTTTTTCCTTATTAACAAGTACTGTTAAAGAGACTTTAAGTTAGATGGCTATATAATGAGTATGCCTTTCTTTTCTCCACTAGTAATTTGAGTATATATAGAAGGGAAAGTTGTGGTCTTGTCCCATAATAATAAGGATTCACCGCTATGATACCATATTTGAAGAATTTACCTATTAAGAGAATACAACGCTGAGATTTGATAATTGTAAAGTTTAAAAAGAATGTAGAATTGTTAGCAGGCATATTTCGAGAATAGCAAAATATTTATAGCATGCACCTATGGTTTGTACACAAAAGCAAATGCGAAATGGAATTATGTATAGTAGCAAAAACATTGTCTGTTAGTCTGTCTTGAAAGGTAAACTTTGCAGAAGCAAAAAGGGAGAGGTAAAGAGCAAAGAGTCAGGTGGCAAGGTTTGGAAGAAATGATTTGGGGCGTGGGTTAATGATGACAACTGACCATGAAAAGGGAATATAAAGAAAGGGATTGGCGTGCTTATGGGATGAAATGAGGGCATAGTCCCTTCTTTGAGGGCTCAATACTCATAAATGTGTTGATGACATGTCTCCCACTTCAACAGCTTTGTGGGTCTTATGCTTGGCTAGTTTTCTGGTATTAATACTTGTTCATTTGGTGTTTTTTCTCACTCATGGGCCCTAATTTCACATGCGAGGTCAACCTAAAAGCACGAAAGCACTCCTAGAATTCTCTTCTTTTCTTTTTCAATTAGTGCTAATGGCTCTCTTTGCTCCTCTATTAGAAAATTGGTCTATTCTTTTCATACAGAATTTAAAGAGAAATAAAAGATAAAAGAGAATTTAAACTTTGAATCTACTGTATTAATATGATGCAACTATTCGACTATATATGTTAACAATGGCTAACACTAATACCTTTACTCTTTCAAGCTTTGTCTATTGAGTCCGCGCATTCATTTGCCCTAATTCATCAGTTGGCTTAAGATGACCATACTGAAACTGCCATTATAATTTCGAGTGGCAATCCAAACCAAAATTGGAAAGTTCTGTACCTATCTAATATATCAATGAATGATTACTTAATTTCTTGGATTCTATTTGGTGGACTTTCAATCTGATAATTGAAGTAAAAAGAGGAAGCAATCAAAGGGGAAAAACAAAGAAGCAAGGGAAGGGAAAATAAGCATCAATGTAGCAATTAAGAATGATGGAACCTTCTGCTAGCTCTCATTATAGCAGGTGGAATTTCCATAATCAGCAAAAAGAAAGAAAAAAAAGAAGGGGGTAACATAAAGGCAAAACAATAAAGCCATGTATAGGACTTTCAAACAGAGAAAAAGAAAAAAAGGAAAAAGAAAATTATAAAAGAAGAATAATCCTACACCACTATATTCCATCAATCCAATAAATAAATGCTATTCCATATATTATATATTTAACATTCATCCATTGAATTGTTATAAATATATTGGATGTGGGAGAGTCTCCTTACGAGAAAGGTAATCACCATGTGAATCAATCAATGGAAGTTGACATTTGTCTTATAAGTCATCCCTACGTTCCAATTTTCAGGAGCAACATTCAGTGCTAAAACAGTTTCCTTGGTTGTGTATGAGGTGAGCTTGAAAGATAAAGCTTGGCCTTCAAGGGTAGCAAACGCCTGGTACGAAGCTCCCCAGTTATGGCTCATGCTTATCCATCCTGTTTTGCTTCCTTTCACCCACATGTTGGCGATGTCTCCGCCTCCTCCTACGTTCATCACATACACCAACAACCAGTATCCATTTCCTTGGAATGAGAATCTAAGTCCATCACTTCTTACGCATGGAACCCTGCAAATTGAACAGCCATTATACATCGACAGCAAATTATTATACTGCGTGACAAATACTTAATCAATCAATATCAAAGCAACTGAAGTGGGATTTTCTTTAAAATCTTAAAGTTAAGAGTTTTTTTTTTTCTTAAACAATTTGACCATCTTAAACACTGCTAGGAATTCTTTTGGTGAAATTACTTCCAAAGACGCTTTAGCAAGAATCTCTGCTTTCATCATGCTTCTATCCAGACGCGTTTAGCACCAAAAAGAACTTTGGTCAAACACTTTGGTATATTTATTTGGCCCACATGTGTTTGACTTGTAATTACGAGAAAATTCATTTTCACCGAAAAGTATAAAAAAGAGGAAAAACCTTGGTGAACATATTGAAAAACACGCACACACACCTGCGGTACATAACAGGAACAATGCCAGCCTTCCATTGGGCAATTTTCATGAAAGCAGGCTTGGACATGTCAAAGTGGACTCGAGGAGGGTTACACCAACCACCATCGTTAGAGTCCTGACTCCAATTTGGTGGGCAAATGTTAGTAGCAGTCACCGTGGTAAACGGTACATCGTTGAAGCACCAGGGTGATTGCACACACTTGATTTGGTAACAAGTTCCACAAGCATATCCGTCATTGAATAATGCTGTGCTCAGTGCAGCTGTATCTGTTCCATAACCATTTTGAAACAAATTCCCATATCCACATGCCCCTCCTGTCATCGAAATTAATTCACCAAATAAGAACTAATATAAATTTTTTTCTTTATTTATATTCCATCACCGAATTATTAGCTTAATAACTTACCCATCGTTGCTGAGGCCGTCTCGTCCCCATAAAAAGTGGCATGAGCAAGGCCCCATTGGCTTGGCCGGAAAACAGGGGTACCATAACCTACAGCCATGGATGTGCCAATCAATGCTGATATTGATGCTACTAGGAAGAAGCTAAGGCTCCATGAATGGAAAAATTTGGCCATGATTGTAATTCTTCTAATGCCTGTATGACAATGTGCAATGCCCCATTGACTTGTACTTGTTAGCCTTATATAATGATCCATTTTGCATAAAAATAATGCCTTTCGTGAGTGCACGAAGACAGTGCCTCTGTTTAAGTCAAATTCCTGTTTTAAAATGAAACGAAAGAGTTCTTATATCGGATTTGTTTATGGTTGTTGACGTGCAGGCAGGTTTTGTATCCTCCTCTTGCATGGGCACTTGTTAGAATGTACAATGAACGGGAAATTCTCTTTCTTTCTATCAATTTTATTTTGTACTTTTCTCTTTTTTTTTATAATTATCAATTCTTCCATTTCTTGAATTCCTCTTCATTGGTCACTAGTTTGTTTTCACCCACAAAAAATCAGGCGTTGCCACGTAGCATAAAAACTGTATGTGCTCATCTGTATAAATACATATAATATAGTCCTAAAATTCTTCACCCAGAATTTCACCTTATTACTAACCTATTTTAATAACATTTGACATATTACTAAACTATTTTAATAACATTTGACAATTCTGTCATCAAATTAGTATTATATACATATATACAATATAATTTTATTTTATTTTAATAACAATTGCAGATTTACAAAATATTAAAATTCTGTCAGGGTTTTAAATATTTTTTCTCTATTTTTGTTTTTAATCAAAACTTTTAATTAAGCTATTTTAAATAGTTATTATTTCTATAAGTACGGTAAAAAAATTAATATCCTGACATCTCTAACAATTTAACCATTAAGATTGTTATTATTCCTATATGGACTTTTATTTATTTTTGACCTGCCTTTGTGATGTTACTATATTGAATTTTATTGAAACTTTTTTTTTTTTTGACGTGGGACTCTCTCTATTTCTCTTTTATATAATTAATTAGTCCTCTTTCATTTTAATAATTTAAATAATAATAATACTCGATTAATTTACTGTCTGATACATATCAAATTTGTAAATAAGTTCATTGTATAAAAAAAATTATAGATCTTAAAAAAGACTTTGGAAGTCACCTAAATTAGCAAAGATAGTATATGCTAATGATAAGCTATCAACTCCGGAAGCTTATCACAAAACCGACCGTAAATTATATAATTAGTTTCTAACAATACATTCGATTTTTTGTTTAATGCAAAGGATATTAAATGAGAATGAGTTCAATAGAAAAAAGAAACTTATAAAAGAATTGCAATATTCATTTTAAAAAAATTATGTAGCATCTTTAACTTCCTTTTTCAAGATATCTAATATACACACTTCATTGTTGTAGTGGCCCGTGGGCCGACAATAAGAATTAATTAACTGGGCCGAAAACGAAAAGCCTTTGGAGAAAAGGAACATTATAAAATGAGCGAGTCGCGGGAAGTAGATGAAAAGAAGCATTCAGAAGGAAGAAAATGGCAGCAGCAGCGGCGTCGGCGGCAGCCTCCGGCCAGCACCACCAGCTACCTCTACCACCGCCACCGCCACCTCCCCGTGGCAGACCATTCCCTTCTACGGGTAGAGCTCATGGAACCGGGATCGAGCTTATTGATCGCGAAAAGGTGTTATTTTACAGTTTAATGTTTTAGGGTTTTTGTAAAAATCTGTGTAGATAATGAATATACTAACTCAGATTTGTAGCTCAAAGTTTTTCTTTTTTAAATGCTATGCAGACTTGTCCTTTATTGCTTCGAGTTTTCACCAAGGTACTCTTTACTGTTATTTTATTAGCCATATTTTCAGAGTTCAACAAGTTAGGTTAAAATTTTACATGGTAAATTGGTTATAATATTTCTTTTCAAAAATTCTGCAGATTGGAAATCACCACAAGATGGAAGATTTTGCAGTGAGAGGCAAAGAACCGAAGGATGATGAGGTTCAAATTTACACATGGAAAGATGCTACACTTCGCGAGTTAACTGATCTTGTATGCCGTTTTAAGAATCTTGTATATCATCTAAATAAGTTTATATACTTGGACTGCTTTAGTTTTATACTTAACAATGACTCTTTTATTAGGTTAAAGAGGTTGCTCCGGAGGCAAGGAGAAGAAATGCAAAATTGTCGTTTGCTTTTGTATATCCTGATAAACATGGCCGTTTTGTTTTGAGAATGGTATGTGAATTTGATACTCCTTGAGGGATTATACACCTATAAATATATTGATGCATTTGAAGTCGGCGCATAAATTTGCAAATCATCAAGTATGCATATGTACTACCAGTTCTATGCAACGTTTTCATGTGCATGTTGTAGTGTTGCTTTGGATGAACTTTAATGATGTTCTTCAGTTGTCTCTAACACTAGCTTAATAAATGGCATTTGAAACTTTAGTTGTTTTCGGGATAACCCTGCATTCCTTTTCTTCTTGTTCCCAGCTATGAATCTCTTCTCTGGTATGCATGGAACAAATTCTCCCACTTCTTTTGGATATTTGCTCATCATTTTTTATTTTATTTATATTCTTCTTGTTTAGGTGGGAATGACTCATTCAAGCGCAAGACGACCAGATGATTCTAGGTCATTGGTTCAACTCGGTTTTCAGGTAAAACTAAGGTATTTGACTTCTGCATCACTGAGAACCCCTATATTGGTGTTCTCACATCGTTATTTTATCATATTGTAGATTGGAGATTACTTGGATGTGGCAATCCTGTAAAGGGGAAGATTGTTCGTGCATGGAGCTTGATCGATTTTAGGGAGGCCTGTTTTTAGGCAAGTTTAGATGTGAAAATACAAACATATGATGGGCTCTTGTCTTCCTTAAAATTTAAAAACTGATGAACTCATGTAAGAATGTTAGTATTAATAGTTATGCAAAAATATTATTGATATCAATTTTTCGTGCAATCCTGTTCCTGAAAAGTAGCAGATGACTTCAATTTATGCATTAGCCATCCTTACAAACCTGGCTTTGTGAGAAATGTTTTAACTTTCCAGAGACATCGAGTTAGGGTTGGATGATTTATGCTGATAATTATGACTACTCAAGTACCATCAGTCATTCAATGTGATTCGCAATTTGGCTAAACTATACAGCACGATTACAAGTTTGATCTCATCTTTTACTGGAAGCCTATCAAAGGTCGATGTATGAAGCATTTACTTACAATTACAATATTAACATAACAGTAGAGATGCATTACAGAGTACACATCTGAAAGTTCCCTCTCCATCCATATAAGGTGACATTGCTCACTTCCAACTTTACGAGGTAGTAGCACCTGTGTATTATCAGTATCCCGTAAATTGACTGATCCTGCATTTAGCAGCCATTATCAATTTAGCACTTGGGTCTAAAAAGAAAGGGCAAAAAAGGGGCCAACCCATGCGACTGGATTGGACCTCCTGGAGACTATGAAAATTGATGTTAGATTTTATCCATGTGCAGATCTCTACTCCTAGAACAAATTATATTCATCAGAGTCGATTGTTGGAAATTTTCCTCAGAAAATAAAGATCAAAATTTGAAGTGCCAATTACATTTAAGTATGAAGTGTAAGCCAGTTGCTGAGTTTGAGTAGACATACTGCAGGATAGACAGGGTATATACCTCTAATCAAGCATTGCTTCCTTCTGGCAGTGTAATCAATCGTGTCTTGGAATCGTACACCATATCAGTTCCACAACTGCATTGAATCAAAATATTGCAGCAATGTGAAATTGAAGGTCTATCGAGTAATGGGGTTAGTAAATAAGTATAAACTTACTTTGAGCATTTGACGCTGTTGGTGGTACCACCACTGGAAATGGACAATATTGTTCCGAAGAAGGACTGATTTTCAGTACCACAGTTGGGGCATGGGCCCTATGTCAATTGGGAATCATGTAAGTATTTAGTAGCTTTGTTTATTGGAGGCTTACAAAAGACATCAAAGTGCAGATTCTACCTTCAGGATCAAGAAATCTTTCACAATTGCATTTGTGAAAGACAGAGATAACCAGACTATGACAGGCACTGCAGCAAACCATGTGAAGATAAAGCTGAATGGCTCTGGAAGCTGCAAACAAACAAATCACAAAATCTAAGCCTCAAACTGAAGAAGTATAGAAAATTAACTAGTCTGAAGATCCCCGTAATGGTTGTTATATAATGATTATATAACCAATTAACAAAAAGTAGTTGCGAATTATCGTTAAATGCATGACATTCTGAACCTTCACGAAATTCTAGACGCCAATCTTTTTCTGTTTCAGAGTCATTCAGCAAAAAATGGAACATGAGAACATAAAGAAATTATTCAATGTTTACCTCCAAAAGATATGTAATTTCAAATCCTGTAAGATCATCCAAGAAAAAAAACCTGACAGAACAAAACACCTGAGGATTAGACCTGAACTTAAGGCAGAGTCGACCAAAATCAGAACTTCTATCATGATCTGGAAGCAGTCTCCTCCAACAAGATTGTCAACCAAATTATAGAATCTTGTAATGGTAACTTTGGTCATGGTGGCAGTAGTTAAGGCTTAATAGAGCGAAGAAGTTAATAATACTTACAAGCCTAGTGCAACAACAGCGGCAGGGACGTTCAGCAGGAACATTTTTAAGTAGTCAACAGATAGATCACTGTAAACCTGCAGGAAGACAGTTGAGAAATAAAGATTGCATCAGGATAAACAAATGCAGAAACTACTTATTTGCAATCCACAATTGTGTATGGTTATTGGACATAAATATAAGTATAATAATAGGAGAGAGCTCTAAAGCAATGCATACCTTTCTACTACGAAGACTGCACCGCGGACCCTCTACTACAATCTCACTGCCTTCTTGCTGCATTACAATTACAGTCAAAAGCATCAATTTTCATCAGTCTAATACATCTAGAGGGTGCAAGTTTAGTTCAGGATTCTTCAAAACTTTAAGTGGTAATTCATGACAAACATGTGCTAATCAGTAATTGGCCATGAAAATACTAACTACTAACCTTCAATCTTAGCTTCAATTGATCAAACTCTTCATCACTCATAATTGGATTTCCTGATACATAAGCCATTGAGGCTTCCAAAAACTTCTGTTCATCACAACCTGTAACGCAAAATATAAATATGAAGGGAATTTTAAGAATGTAGGGCCTGCAATTCAACGTCTAACAAAGAAAAGTGCATAAACAATAAAGGTTGTTGAGACTCCCTAAATTAGTTCATACTTAGCATAACAACACTGCTTCCTTCCCACATTAGTTCTTCCTTGAGATTATCAAATTCTTCATTCGACATTATTGCTTTTCCCTCATAGTAAAAAGCCTGTATAAGAAAACAAGAAAATAACAATTTATTATCTCATGCAAAGGAAGATTCAAAGTGATCATTAATGAAAAGATTGGTTCTACATACTTGCAGAGCTTGAAGAAACTCCTGCTCCATTTCACCTATTGACTTTTTATCTTTCTTGTCTATGCTACAGTACTGCAGAATTTTACCATCAACGACTTCATCTCCTTCCACTTTACCTGAAAACATATCAGGATCAGAACATGAACTTTCCTGGCAACCTGAGACTAAAGAGAATGAAATGATATGTTATGATCAGACTCTTGAATACAAAAGATGAAAGGTGTGGAACAAGCAAGAATTCAAGATTCAGAAATGAATCTAGCCATTCAATTCTTTATCTTGTCCTTGCAGAGTCATGTACGAAGTACATAATCTATTCTATATCAGACAAAACTTTGAAAATAACCATTGAAGAGTACCACTGGATGCTAAATCTTATTTCTTGAATTACTTTGTTAACTATGTGAGTCTGCAAGGACAAGCTAAAGCACACTTCATCTCACAAAAGAAAATAAAATTGAGAAGACTATCCAATCAATCCAATCACATCTAAACCTTGTTGTTGATCAGCAGTAGCTTTGATTGGAAGCAAAAGAATTCTGCGACGAACAGATAAATGCTTTCCGTGGAGGTGACTGGAGTGAATTCTTGACGAAGAAGATAAAGAAATGAGTGGTTTCAGAATAGGAGCAGAGTAGACACGAGGGAAAGTCAAAGAGAAGGCTAATTTGCTAGCCATTCGGAATGGTGAAACTACGGTTTCAGGTGTGCAGATGCTGTGATTTTTGTTAATGGGTTTCTGTGATTATATTTTCTTTTTGTTTGGAGGGAAAGAAAAAAGAAAGAAAGGAAGAAGGCAGAGAAAGTGAAAGGATAAGGCAATGGAGAAATGTGTGGAGGGAAATCTAACTGTATTTTCAAAAGATCAAATAGTTTGCTGTTGGAGCTCTAAGAAATCTGCCTTGTCATCATTTCCTTATTTTATATATCTTTTTTTTTTTTTTTCCTTTTTCTGCTTTGGGTTGTTTTTACGTTAGTGATTAAATCATATCATAGGATGTTTGGGAATTTGGACATGTGGATGGTGATTAGTGAGCTTGTGGAAGCATAAGGTTTATCACGTGATGTTGTGTGCTTGAATTTTGATTGTTGATATTGAGTGGAATGGAATCTTCTTTCTTGTTGTCGAAACAAAGACATGAGTGTGTTATTGTTGTGGGTTGCTTTTTTGATTCTACCTAGGTTTTAGGTTTTGCGTTAGTTAACAAATTGGGTTCGTATGTGTAATTTATATAGACTTTTAGGGCTCTTAGTGTTGTTATAGGCTAGAATAGAACTACATCTAAAGCCCATTAAGGATCTTGTACTTTGCTTTGTCTCATCTCATCACAATATGAACCTCAAGCAATGGAAGATGTTAGAAGTCAAAATCAATATCTATACTCCCAACTTAATTCAGTTCATTTGTTTTAAAGTCATTCAAAAGTATAATGATTTTAATTACTAATATAATTTTACTAAATCAAACATAAATAATATGTTCCGATCATATCGACTCTCTCTCTCTCGTAAAACATACATTATATAAATTTAAGTCAAAACATATACAAAGAAAATAAAGTGTCAATTAATCTAACTATTATTCGTGCATATGAAAAATATTAAAAATCATAAGTTGATTTGTCACAACTATTGATGATACATAGTTTTTTTACAAAACTGTTCTTATAAGTCGTATCGAATAGGAAAAAATTAGGACAAATAAAAACTATGTAACATTATAATAGCATATATTTAATCTCAATTACTAAAGATAGATTCTATCTATGATAAAATTTAGCAAAGAATTCATATACAAATCAACCTTTTAATTTTGTGCAACTTCTTATCTTGCAAAGAATCAGGCATAGGCATAGCCCATAGCTTTTCTTTCTTAGGTAAGACCTTTACCACCTACCAGTGAATATGGAGAGAGTGTCATGCTTCAGCTACCTTCTAACATTGTACATTATAAAGAAAGAATGATGAGCTTCAGTTTTCAAGTACCTTAAATTTACATAGGAGGCATAATTATATATGCTTTTGGAGTCGCTTAGCAATGTTAATTAATACAAAATCAAAAACATAGAATACAACTATAGATAGCAAGTATGTACAATTACCGTCAACTATATACAAACTACTGACTGGTCGCTGCAAGCACGAGTCACCAACCACACCAAATTATCCAAGACAATTGATTGTTCAAGAACCACAAAAATACATTATTGGTTTAGAATTTCTTTTTAATAAATGATTTTGCCCATAAATAAGTTTCTAATAGAGTTTAATTGCAAATACATTTCTTTATTTGATATAATGTATGATAATGTAGAACTTATTTATAAAATTGATTTCAGGTTGAAGAACTAAGATAAAAAGAAATAAAGAAGACAGATGAACAAGAGAAAGAAGAATATTTCTAATGCTAAAAACATTTATATATAAGAGAAATTCTATCAAATTTAATGGTATTTAGTTTTAATTGTAATAAGATTTAAGAATTTAATAATATAAAATTTTATTTATATCAAACACATAAACTATAAACTTATAAATAAATTTTATAAATAATTGACGAAATTTATTTATGCTACATATAATATTAGCATTAACTATTTTACCGAAGTCAAAATTGGTAGTGGATATATAACAAAAGAAGTCAGCAAATCAATTGATTCCATATCAAAATTATTCTCTGTCGAATTATGAACAATCACACATTTCTAGTCCATTTATTTTCCATATAAACTGGACCAATAGTACTGAATGCTCATTTATTATTATTGTTATTTCTTCTCAAAAATTATTTGTTTAATTTTTAAAGTTCTATCACACTAATCAGCATCGTTAGATTCGTTTTATATTTTATGACCAAAAAGTCAATATCTAGTATGTAATTTCTAAATGTACAATAAATATATATGTTAAAAAGTATATTTCTAATATATATGGTTAACCATATATTATATTGAATTATGGATGGGGTTAAAAGCATAATTTTAATATACATGGTTAACCACCTGGTATTTGTGGGGCAAGCTTTTTTCTAATAATTTTCCTAGAAGAGAATAGACTGGTGGAGTGTGGAAGTAAGGTTGGGGTTCCTTTCCAATCCCCTCGTGCTTCAACCAACCCATCTTCCATGCTACTGTGTGTATCTATTCTCCATCTTTAATTAATTAGCTCCCATCACGTGGACAGCTTACTCTCCATATCAATATATATACCATCGCCTTCTTCTTCCTTCCTTACCAGCCAGCCACTGATATATATATTTAACAGTGTACCATATACCTTTTTGTTCCTCTATATATTTATATGCACTCCATTTTATATAGATTGGCACTATACTCATATCTGTTAATTCTTTCTATAACTTCCTATACGCTGCAAAAGAGCAAATTGGCCAAATCCCAATATCGGACAGCGCTGTACTATCTTTCTTACCTACTACAATGGTGACTACTTTGATCCCAAGAGTAGAAAGCTTATCAAACAGTGGTATTGAGTCAATCCCAAAAGAATACATTCGCCCAAAAGAAGAGCTGACCAGCGTAGGCAATGTCTTCGAAGAAGAGAAGAAAGACGAAGGACCTCAAGTTCCAACAATTGATTTAAAAGAAGTGGATTCTGAAGATAAAGAAATACGAGAGAAATGCAGAGAAGAACTATTGAAAGCAGCCAAAGACTGGGGTGTTATGCACCTTGTTAATCATGGCATTCCTGGTGAGCTTATTGATCGTGTGAAGAAAGCTGGACAGGCTTTCTTGATCTTCCGGTCGAGGAAAAAGAGAGGTATGCTAACAATCAAGCTTCAGGAAAGATTCAAGGTTATGGAAGTAAGCTTGCTAATAATGCAAGTGGGCAGCTGGAATGGGAAGATTATTTCTTCCACCTTATTTTTCCCGAGGAGAAACGTGACATGTCTATTTGGCCCAAGACTCCAACTGATTACACGTAAGTTTAATTCCCTTCACTTGTTCACTAATAAAAAATGTGACTAAGTTTAATCTCTAATGTATCTCTTAATTTCACTCAACTCATTTGCACGTATATATAAGCCTCCAACTATACTAAGCATCAAGCACTTGGCCTAGTGTTATATTTATAAATCTTCTGATATGAAAGAGCAGGGCTTGAATTAAATTATGAGAAAATTTGATTAATTCTGTCCGATTATATAAATTTTTTCTTCTTAGATAGATCTCAACCTATCATCTATATACGATAGCTATGTTTAAAAGGCCGGAAACATTGAGAGGAAAAGAATAAAATGGTTTAAAATTTAGAGAATTTTTTTGGGTGTTTTATGCTATCTCATTATTAATTGATATATATTTATCTTTCTAAAACTAATAAATATATATCACTCGTTTTCTTGTATAGTATATAATTGAAAATATCTTCCTTGAACAAATATAAATTTTATTAAATCTTAATAGGATACTAATTCTAAATTTGTATATAGGTAATTCTTATCTATTTTAACTGTTTATATCATTGACAAGTAAATGAGTGATACATATGTATAAATATTTTATATTTGGACATCAAATAATTGACATATTTATTATTATTTAAAAAGTAATAAATATATTTATTTTGGTATTAATAAATATATTCAATTCATTTATTAACTTTTTTTTTTTGAAGAATTTATTAACTTCAAATATATAGGTAGGAATAATACTCTTTACAATAGGCAAGAACTTTCGTGTAGTCTCTCTTCAACTTTAACATACATTATAGTGTGTTTGGTTAAAAGAAAAGGGGATGGGGGAAAAGAACGAGGGAAGAAAATAGGAAGAAGAGTTCAATGCTGCCTTTATTAGGTTAGGAAAAAGGTGGAGGATTGGATAAGTTAAGTCAGAACCTAATTAAACAAAAGAATGGTATGAAATTAAAATTGAATAGAACAATCTAATATGGATTAACAAATACAAAACAAAAATCTGCAGAGAGGTGACAAGTGAGTCTGCAAGGCAGCTGAGAGGTCTAGCAACAAAAATTCTGTCACTACTATCAGTTGGCTTGGGACTAGAAGAAGGGAGGCTAGAAAAAGAAGTAGGTGGCCGTGAAGAGTTACTGCTTCAAATGAAGATCAACTACTACCCAAAATGTCCGCAACCAGAACTTGCTCTAGGAGTTGAAGCTCATACTGATGTAAGTGCACTCACTTTCATCCTCCACAACATGGTTCCCGGCCTGCAACTCTTTTATCAAGGAAAATGGGTTACGGCGAAATGCGTTCCAAGCTCCATTATCATGCACATTGGCGACACAATTGAGATTTTAAGCAATGGCAAATACAAGAGTATTCTGCACAGAGGACTTGTTAACAAGGAGAAGGTAAGGATTTCTTGGGCAGTTTTCTGTGAGCCGCCAAAGGAGAAAATCATCCTTAAGCCATTGCCTGAAGTTGTGACTGAAGAAGAGCCAGCATTGTTCCCTCCTCGCACATTTGCTCAACATATTGAGCATAAGTTATTTAGGAAGAGCCAAGAGACTACAACTACTAATCTCTCTAAGCCATTGCCTGAAGTTATAACAGAGAAAGAGCCAGCATTGTGCCCTCCTAGCACTTTTTCTCAACAAATTGAGGATAAGCTGTTAAGAAAGAGCCAAGAGGCTACAATTGATAATATTTCTAAGCCTTCTCCTGAAGTGGTAACTAAGGAAGAGCCAGCATGGTTCCCTCCTCCAACTTTTGCACAACAGATTGAGGATAAGTTGTTCATGAAAAGCCAGGAGACAACTGCTACTGAATGAGGCTTCTTCAGCCCAAAACAAGTACTCGTTTAATCGTATTGGATTATATATTTTATTCATGGGTTGGTTCGTGTTTTGAACTTGTGTTACGGCAGGTATAAGGTTTATTTTAATGTCTTCGTCCTTCACTTTTGTAATATTTCTACCTGCTTTCGTTGAATAATAAAATTGATGTTCTGTCTTATGGTTAGGTGTTGAAGGTCGAGTCAGTCTAAAATCACCAATGTTAAATTATCCAAGTTCTTCCTTGTCTAACGATTTAAAAAGCTAATTGAGATACTAACAGTAATAACTTAGCAGTCGAGTGTCCACTGGACCACTAGGCTATATGGAGGTGTCTAGGGGACTCCCGCTCCAGCCACTACCTCTGTAAAATGCTTTTGCAGCGGCTATGTGTTCTGCGACCTTGTCGCCACATTTTCTGGTGACGCAAATTCACCGTCACGTTAAGATTTTGCTATGCAGAATTCAACGTCAGATTATGCTGTTGCAATGGCTCTTATTGCTAAAACCGTCAAAAATTGGAAAAACCGATTTGGATTCACTTGGCGCAGACTTGTGACTGGAGATTTACAATGGAATGCAAGCAATTCAGACTATTCAAGGTTTGGTGTATCAGATTTAGCGTGAAGGTCCGATATCCTTTCATTGCACTTTATTAAGAGTCCTCTGGATTTTCATAACTTAGTTTCGTTATTTTACCTGAAGAATTAAATTACATTACATTACAAAGCACTCAAATTCATTCTTTAAATTTTCACCTTATCACGATTTGAAGAGTAGATTGGAGAGTAGATTGAAGAAGAAGATTGCAGAGAAAATGAAAGTAGTTCATAGAAGAAACAAATTGAGAAAATTCTCATTAACCTTCATCTATTACAAGTGATTATTTTTAATATAGAGGAATTGGACACTTGTCACTTTCTTATTGAGCTGAGCTTCTAACGGTAATAATCTAATGAAAATCGTTATCTTTTCTGTTTAAAGACTAACAGTAATCTAACAGAAATGTAACAAACCTTCTTCAACAAATATCTTTAATATTCCTCCTCAAGATGGAGCATAGATATCATGTATGCCCAGCTTGTTAATAAAGCTGAGGAATAAAGAAGAAGGAAGTGGTTTTGTGAAGAAATTAGCTAGCTGCTGAGTAGAGAAAACAGGGAACAAACGAATAAGTCCAGATTGAATCTTTTGCCTAACAATGTGACATTCGATTTCTATGTGTTTTGTCCTTTCATGGAACACTAGATTATGAGCCAATACACCATCGCTGAAACATAATTCTGGACTTGTAAATCCTCTAATAAAAAAGACAACCATTGAATCTCACATGTCACATTTGCTAAGGCTCTATATTCTGCTTCTGAACTGGATTTTGATATAGTTGCTTGTTTCTTTGTTTTCCAAGATATCAAAGAATTCCCAAGAAAAACACAGAAACCATATATGGATCTTCTAGTTTCAAAACATGTAGCCCAGTCAGAATCTGAGAAAGCCTTGAGCTTTAAATTGTTAGAAGTAGGAAAAACTAAACCTTGCCCCGGAGACTTCTTTAAATATCTAAGGATCCTTGAAATTGCAGCATAGTGCTTATCTGTTAGGCAATCCAAAAACTAAGACAGTTGCTGAACAAGAAATGATATATCAGGCCTAGTACTACATAAGTAAATAAGCTTTCCTACTAGTCTTCTATATGCTGTAACATCTGAATATAAAGAACTATCATCTTTGGTTAGTCTTGTATCTGCTGTCATAGGAGTTAAGGCAGGTTTTAATCCTAAATAACTAGTCTCTGTCAGGAGATCTATGACATACTTCTTTTAGCACAAATTGATCCCAGATTTTGATCTTCCTACTTCAAAACCTAAGAAGAATTTTAAGGACCAAGGTCTTTGATTTTGAACACTTCATCAAGATAAGCCTATACTGACTTAATATGTCCCAAATCATTGCCTGTGAGGATAACATCATCTACATAAACCAGCAATGCTGTGAAAGACTGATCATGCTTCCTTGTAAATAGAGAAGAATCTGATGTTGTTTGATTAAAACCTTGAGACAGTAATGCATCAGTAAGCTTCACATTCCACTGTCTACTTGCTTGTTTTAATCCATATAAGGGCTTAGTAAGCTTGCAGACTAGACCAGGTTGTGTACATGAAAGTCCAAGTGGAATTTGCATATACACTTCTTCATGTAAATCTCCATGCAAGAATACATTGTTTATATCCAACTGATGTAAAAACCAATTCTTGTATGCTACAACAGCTAAAAGAACACGAATAGTAGACATTTTTACAACAGGTGAAAAAGTATCAATATAGTCTATACCATTTTGTTATGTGTATCCCTTTGCCACAACACAAGCTTTTTGTCTTTCTATAGATCCATCACTATTATATTTAGTTTTAAAAACCCATTTACATCTTATAGCAACTTTATTAGTAGGTAACTTTGTTAAAATCCAAGTATTGTTCTTTTGCAAAGCATCTAGTTCTTTTTGCATAGCTTCTTTCCAACAAGAATGCGTAATAGCTTCATTATATGTTTTAGGTTCTATATTAGAATCAATATGAACATTAAAGGCTCTATGAAATAAACTCAGTTTGTCATAAGTAAACACTTTTGAGAAAACATGAGGTGTAGTCCTATGTTTATTGATTATAGCATTAGTTCTTGGAAGTTGATAAACATAATGCTTTAAAAAAACTGGTTTATTAACAACTCTAGTAGACTTTTTTACTGGAACAAAATCGGTAACAAGAACTAATGACTCAGAATTATGAACAGAATTTGGTTCATTGTTAGACTCATTAACTGGAGTAATATCAGTGCTAACTGAATCAGCATTAGCTGAAGGAATAGGCAAAGAAATATCCATATTAAATGTGTCAATAGATGTAGGTAATACTGTTAAAGATGATTTGGCAGCATTATCAGAATTCTGAAATGGAAACAAATGTTCATAGAACCTAACATTTCTTGAAATTAAAATTTGTTTAGACTGAATATCATAAAGTTTGTAACCTTCAGTATTTTCTGGAAAACCAAGGAACATACACTGTGTTGCCCTAGGAGTGAATTTGTGTCTGTTATGTGGCAATGTGCATGCATATGCTAAGCATCCAAATACCTTTAAATTATCAAGCACAAGTAGTTTATCATACAAAAGTTTAAATGGAGTCTTATTATCAATTATAGGAGATGGAACTCTATTGATTATAAAAACAACATGACTCACACAGTCTGACCAGAAACTCAAAGGCATAGAAGATTGGAATTTAAGAGCTCTAGTAACATTAAGAATATGTTGATGTTTTCTTTCTACCACTGAATTCTGCTCAGGGGTATAAACACATGTAGTTTGATGAATAATTCCCTTTGATTGAAAGAAACAAGGCATAGCAAATTCAATACCATTATCTGTCCTGATACACTTTATCTTGTTATCAAACTGTGTTTCCACAAAATTATAAAAGTTTTGTATTATAGGCCTAGTATCAGTTTTAGATTTCATTAAAAATATCCAAGTATATTTACTTTTATCATCAACTATTGTCAAGAAATATCTATGACCATATAGAGAATGTGTCCTGGCTGGTCCCCAAATATCTATATGCATAAGTTCAAAACATTTATTTACAGCAGATTTGCTTAAAGGAAAAGGATTTTTCTTTTCTTTTGCTAAATGACAAGTCTTACAATATTTTTCAATAGGAACTTTTATTGATAATTCAATAGATTGTAAACATTTCAATCTAGAATTAGCTAAGTGACCTAAACGAAAGTGCTAAATACTATCAGCATTGACAGAATCAATCATAGCAGAATCAACAGAACACAAAACAGAAACATTTGAAACTAATACAGAAGTATCAAATTAAGCTTTATCAAGATGATAAAGACCTTGAACTTGTTTAGCTAATTCAATCATCTTCCATTTGATAGGATCCTATATAATGCAAATATTCTTATGAAGTATAAAGCAATAATTATATTGAGCAGTTAAGTTGCTTGTAGAAACTAAATTAAATGAAAAATCAGGGACAAATAATACATCATTAAGAATCAAATCGTTACTAAATTTAACAATTCCTATATGTGTAACTGTGACTTTTTAAAAATTTGGCAAAGTAACAAAAATATTATGCACTGATTTATAAGAAGTAAAAGCCTCCAAAGACCAGATTATATGATCTGTTGCACTTGAATCTATTATCCAAATCATTTTAGTTGGTCTCATACCATATGAACATGCAATAAAATTGTTAAAATAAGAATAAGAAAACAAACCTTCTTCAACAAATATCTTTAATACACATTTCTTCAAAATGTGCGTCTTTTTTTTTTTTTTTTCTTGTCAAAGTAGAATCCAGCTAGCCTTTTCCAACTGACAATATTAACTAAGATAAGATCAACCGTCAAATAAAGAAAAGGATGTGAATAGAACTTGCAAGAAAACCATCAAATTCGGACTTCTTCTAGGCAAGGCATGGGAAAAAGAGGGGAAGGCTTATGTGTGTGTTTAATCAATGTCAGAAGCTGGTATAATATGATTCTGGTAAAAGGCAGTTGATTCCTAGTCCTGAAGAAATTATTGCTGTAAATGTACTGCTATATATACATGCAGCATGTTCTCATGACCATGAATGGACAAAAAAGAATGTGAAAAAGAGTTGCAGAGGAAAGTACTTATAATAGAAAAACTATATATTTTTATTGGGGATGAAGAAAAAGCAAAAGAAGATAATTTCATTTGTGTTCTTACAAGACCATAGACAAATATTATACACAAGTAATGGGTTTCTCAGTTCTGATGACTAGATGCACGAACCTCATTTTTCCAATTTCACCTTACTGCACCTGCTGAATATCTGACTTGTTTGGATTAAACCTGTTAGAGATTTAATTGTAGAATTATATTTATTTGGGAATAAATGCATAGAGAAATTAATAAAATAATAGAGGCACAAAATTTATATAGTTGGGCTTAAAATCTACATACGCTGACAAAAATGACTAATTTTTTTTTTTTATTCAAACTGAAATATTACAAGTAAAATAAATTTCTCTTAAGACCCAACCCCCAAATACAACCCAATTAACTTCACCAATTCAGAAAACAATAGTTTCCTAATAAATAGTTATGTGTTGGGTTACGATGTAGGAGGACCAATGGTAGCTCCTGCTCTTGAAGATCTGTCGGTTTGTTCCCATTTTGTTGTGAAGTTTCTAGGATTTGTTGAATAGCCATTGGATATTTTATGAATGTAGAGATTCCTATCCTTTCTGTTTCCTTGACGATGCGTTTCTGATTGTTCTCCAAATGTCTTAAAATTTCAAAGCCCGAGCACATTTTAAAACATACTTTTCATGTGATAAAATTATGGCCAATCATTTTTGCTTCAGAGATATGGTACATTATCGCGTGATTTTATTTTAAAAAGTATAATTTTTATTATAAAAAAATATCTTAAGAAGTATGTATATATAGAAAGTAAAATTTAAATATCTAATAAATTTTTTATATTTTATTATATATCTTATTTTATTTCCATAAACATCTCTTTTTAATTTTTATTAATAGAAAAATAAAAATTACAAATATCAATTAAGCCAAATATATAAACTTATAGTATATTTATTAAATAAAGAGTAGATAGTGAAGTTTGACTCTCCATATATAGAGAGCCATATTGACTCTCTACTTCATACTTAAAGATAAAAAGTGTATTGAAATGCTATTTTACGATAGAACTCTTTAAAATAAAGAGTTTGACATATATAAAGAGTATTGGAAATGCTCTTACCGTCTGTTTACTTATAAAAAACTATGTCGATTTTCTATAAAAAATTTCAAATAAAAATAAAAATAAAGAAAAAGAACTTTATGTTTGTTTGTGCCACTTTTCTAAAATGAAAATAGAAAACAAATTTTTATATTTCAAAATTATAGCTAAATTTTAAAAAACTTTTGAAAATAAGTTGAAGATGTTTTCAATCTATTTATTCCAAATCTACTATTTATATTTAAAATATTACCTAAATAAAAAAATTATAAATTAAACATTTTACAGTTTTACAAATTTTTTATGGGAATTTCCTTAAGAACTAGAAAATAAAAAGAAAAAGAAATTCTCTACAAGTAAACAGGCTTTAAGCATCTCATGTATATATATTACAATTAATAGTAAAGTGATATGTATATATGGGTGTTTTATATTTTAGTATTAAATGTTTGACACATACACTATTATTTAAAACTAATGATTATATATCATTTATTTATTAATTTAGTGTATAGATTAGGACATACTTCAAGACTAGATAAAAAAATTTTCCACTGTACATATAGCTGATGTGAGGCTCTGAAATCATTAAAAGCAAAGAAATCGAGGAAGGTCCTTCTTTGAGTTTAACCTCTCATTTAACAAATTTTTTTTGATGTTCCTCTATTATTTTATTGGTACATTTAGAGATGTAAGTTGTAACTGAATTGAAGGGATTCTTATCTAGATATGATGAATACTCCACAACAAATAAAAGAGTAACATGTATATGTGAATATCTTACACTTTAGTATTTGATGAATGACACACATTCTATTATTTAAAACTAATAAATATGTGTCAATCATCTATCGGTCTGGTGTACAAGTGGAAATATACACCAAAACTAGGAAATTCTGAAAATCATCATAAGCAAGAAAATCGAATGAGGTCCCCCTTTGAACTTAATCTCTCATTTAACAAAATTGTATTTTGATGTTCCTTGTCACATTTACACAATGCATGGATGGAGGGTAATTTAAAGGGAAGGGAAAGAAATAGATGAAAAATTACTTCTAATCGTGTTTGGCTAACAAATTTTTTAAAAGGGAAAGGAAATTGAAAGGGAATGATTCCCTTTCATTTCTCTTGTAGAAGTTGAAATTGATTACATCCTAATTTAGAGTGTAAAAAATTTCAACGCATTGTAAGAAATTAAAATCTAATTAATTATCATTTTTTATCTTTATTATTGTAATAAAAAATTTAAAATTAGTTAATTCCCCTCCATTTCTTTTAATGATTATTTTTATGTAACCAAACATAGTAGGGTTCTCTTACCTTCCTTTTTCAACTCCCTTCTCTTTCCTTTAAAATACCTTTCCTTCTTTTTCCTTCTTAAGCCATGCATAGTGTTCTAATGTAAGCTGTAATTGAGTTAAAGGATTTTAGCATTATTTTTCGCCATTTTATTTGATTCACATTATAATTAGTGGAGTTTACTCTCTTCTTGCTTGGTGATGCAGGCTTACAGCGAACCACTTAAATTTTGTGTTTCTACTATTCTATTTATTCTTTTATTTGTCATCCATTTATTCCTACATAAATATTTATCTGTAATTAAATTTCTAACAAACTGGTACTAGAGCTGATACTACATATTTATTTGGGATTTGTATGATGACAACAAAACTCAAAAATTGAGAAATTTAATCCTACTATGAGTTTCACCATATGCAGGTCAAGATGGGTGCAATGGGTCTGCATCAAACGCTATTAGGTAAAGGTAAACTACCTAGAACTATGAAAGGGTCAAAGAAGCAGTGGATGGATGATAAGGCCCTTGCTTATGTTCAGCTTTATTTGCCGAATGGAGTATTTTGAGAAGTCATTCAAGAGAAGACTACTAAAAATTTATGGGACAAGCTTGAATTTTGTATGTTATAAAGAATCTCACCACCAAGTCGGTAGTAAAGCACCACCGACATACACTCAACATGGTCGAAACTGCATCTATCAAATCTCACGTTAATGAATTTCTTATGATGGATTTAGAAAATATGGAAATTTCTTTTGATGATGAAGATCAAGCTCTATGTCGTTTCACTCACTATTCAATCTTACAAACACTTTAAAGATACTTTTATTTACAATTGGCAAACTCTAAAGCTAGAGGATGTAAAAGCATCTCCATTCCAAAAGCGCTCATCGATGAAGAGCTTAGCATCAGTTGAAATGACAGCCCAACAAGGTCTACTGATAAAAGTTCTTCCAAAATGAAAATTCAAGGTCTAGATCAAAGTCTAGGCATAGAAATTTGACTTGTAACTACTGCATGAGAAAGGGGCATACTTAGTTAGAATGCTTCAGAGTGAGCAACAGAACAAACAATAGAAGAAAGAGGAACCTGCTAAAGCTAGTGTTGTTCAAAATCAAGAGCATTGTGATATGCATTTGATATGTGATGATGGAACCAGAACCGAAAACGAATGGAGTTTGGAAACAACTTGTATTGATGGAACAATCATGCGCGTAAAGTTGTTAGAATGTGCATAATTAAAATCAAAATATATGATTGAGCAGTTAGAACAAAATTAGATTTCTGACATATTCCAGACTTTAAAGAGAAATCTTATCTCTTTAAGTACTCTGGATTCAAATAACTATAAATTTACTGGCAGACATGGGGTTTTAAAGATTGCTAAAGCTTCTTTAATCATGATGAAGGCTAAGGAAATAGCCAAACTGTATTTTCCGAAAGGCTGTACAATTATAGGTGCAGCAACTGTCTCCACATCTTCCAGACTCAGATGTCACTAAATTATGGCATATGAGGCGGGGACTAGAACTTTTCAAATTTCAGATCGGCTCAGCCCGACTATACAAATTTAAATTTTTGAACAAATTTAGTCTGTAATAAAATAAATAATATTCTTTTTTATAATTTTTGAATCAAGCCGAACTTATTGAAAAAATTTCAAAGAAATGATATTTCCAAACTCGTCTAATTAATAAGCAGACTTCTATACTTTCAAGTTTGGACGGACTTAATATAAAATAAATGTCTCAGTCTGAAAATGTTTAGAACAACTTAAGCAGGTTGAGCGAACCCAAACTCATGGACGAATCTAGTCTTGACGTATGAATAAAAAGGTTTATCAGGGTTAAGCAAAAGAGTCCTGCATTGTGGACAAAGTAAATCTTAGCTAGACTTCTGTCAACATTACTAATCTGATGAATATAATATTATAAATTCATAGTTTATAAAAAGTTTATTACAGTGATTAAATTTAAAAAAATTATATAACTTAAAAATGTAAATATTAAAATACTAAAATATTTGTACAAATTTGAGAGATGGTTATGTAGAAATAAGCTAAAATTAACAAAATAACTAACAAAAGAGAGAACATATTATTATAAACAACATGGAAATTTAATATAATATTAGCTAGTGTAATATAGCAGAATTTAGTAATTATTTATTCAGAATACATTTTTATTAACTTTCAATTTAACTTAGCAGCTAAATTAATAGAAAATCTAAACCGGCATATTAAGAACACTATTCCATTTATTCTTTTTCCTCCCTATATATCTCTTCTCATCTTTTTTCGCTCTCTGCCTTTCTCTGTGAAATCTTTTCCTTTGCCATTTCTAAGTAAAGATTTCAATTCTCATACTTTCTGTTCTCTATATTCTTATATATATTAGAAAATAAAAGCCGAGTTTAAAAGTATTTCAAAATTTTGATATGTTTCATTGGCAGATAACTAATATATTTTATTAACATGTGATTATTTATTGGATTAAAAAAAATTTTATAATCAAAATTATAGTTGACATTTTTTTAATTCCAAAACCTTTGGCACCTAATTCCTAACTCTGCGACTAGTCCCATTTCTTAATGCTTCCTTGTGCATAAATTGTACATTTCAAACACTTAATTAACCTTTTCTCTCAATTATTGAAGAAAACTAGGTAGGACAGATTTTTGTCGCGGATACAATTGATTTTCACTTTTTGGAGTTTTGCCTGTCGTGTGATGATTGTCTAAATTGTGATATATGTTGGATGCTGACAATAAAAAATGTTCTTCTTCTAGGTCAGCTCATCTGCTTGCCATTATGCTGAAAATCATCCTAATTAACTGCTGCACCATCATTGTTCTCAATACCGGGTTCCATAACTTGAATTCTTAATTGGGCCAAAGTATGAACCCGAAAAGGAAGTTAAAAACAGGAAACACACCAACTGGATTATCTCTTTTTGGAGTCCATAACCCAGCACAAACGTACCCCTCATCAACGGATATGTTCTTCAGTTACATGGAAATGCAGACAACAAATACGACATGAAACGATATAATATTAAAAAGAATCAGGAAACTAATGTGATAATTTTAAAATATCAAATATTGGCAATTTCAATATCAAAAAGATTTATTAAGACAAGATAAAATATCTAATATATTAAGTACTTATAAATCATGCCAATATCTTTAAATAAATATAAATAAGGAATAATTATTTATAACAAATTAAAGTATAAAAACATATAACTTTTATGGCTATTCTACATTTCTTCTGCATCATCATCTATAGCATTATGAATTTCATCGATGAAAAGAACAACTTCCATTACCATCATCAAAATTTATAGAAGAAAAAGAATATGTGTATATATATGTATATATGTTATATTATATTTCTTTTTTTATATAACTGACTAAATATAATATAATTAATATAATTGGCTTTGTTGGTATATGATAAAACACTATGTGAAAAACATAAATTTTATTTGCTTGATTTGTTTACTGAAACACTGAATGATATTTACTATTTTTTTTCTTTTGAAAAAGCGATCTACTGTATATCAAAGGGAAGAACAATGTATGAGAAAAAAAAAAAAAAAAATATATATATATATATATATATATAAAGAGAGACTTTTACATGTAAAGTACTTAAGAATCAGGAGTATTAATGTAATATGAAATAATAGAAAAAATTTGAGAATCATCTCCGTTAGCAAGCCAAATAAAAATTTTGAAATTTTATGGAAAGGAGAAATAGAAATTCTTTTTTAAAAAAAGCTTTCTTAAAATTTCTAAAATTAAATAAAATAAATTTTTAAAGAGTTTTGTTGTCCAAGATGCGCCTGACAATGCAATCTGTGAATATCTATCACCAGGACGATTGCATGTCCAGCAACTTCCTCAGCAAACACAGCGCTGGCATTGGTGATGGTGCTACCATGGAGACGGCGCTCTAACAGGTCGAGGTGTTTAAGGCCAGCAGTTCAACATACTATGAGCCTTCAAAGCAGGTATTAGCTTGTGATCGGGGCAGGACCTATGCATAAGAGGGTACGCAGTGGCTGTGCATAGCTTGACAGGAATAGCTGGGGATTGGCACAGCATTAGGTGATTCGGATGGGCTCAGAATATTTAAGCAATCGATCACGTACGGTCTCTTGATGAAGATTTGAGTGCTGGGTGACGAAGTATAAGGACTGATGCTTTCTTGCCAAGCTTTTTTGCGGTGGAAAGCCATGAAAGGGGTTGGGGTATTGACTTTGGAGCAACTTTTGTGTTTTCTTTGATGATGAAAGATGATTCATTAATATGTATTTTCCAAGGTTTTTTCTTTACTTAATCTGAATCTCTGACTTTTTATATGAACATGTTTTATTAGATGATCTTATTGATTATGGAATATGAATTGTTCTATCGTGTGGAAGAGTACTAGATAATTGACTATCTTTTATTACATTATCTTATGACTGACTTATTTTCGTGTAAAAGGCTTAATCAATAACGCAAGAACTGAATTACACTGTTAGATAACTTAACGGAAACAAATAAAACTCTTAATTAGAAAAACAGAACTCCTATACATTATTAGTGCCTTTCTTTTTTCTTCTGGCACGGAGATGATCACTTTTTGAATGGTTGCAGAACATTTATGGCATTTTACAACTGTTATTTTGTATATGCATAAATCCTACATTAGGAGAATGTAAACGCATATGAATTTAGTTATCGCAGTTACATGTGACACAATGATGGGAAAAAAGAGTGAAGAATTCCCTTACTCGGGCTGAACAACTGACAGTAGAGGTTCATTTGAAAAGAATGCCTTCAAGTTGGAAAATATTAGCTCTAAAATTGCTTCAATAGATTCTGGGGTGAAGACAGCAACGTGTGGAGATAGCACAACATTATCTAAAGAAAACAGTTCCTTTGGCACATAAGGCTCATTCTCAAACACATCAAGACCTGCGCCCCCAATCTTCCCTTGCACCAAAAACTGTACTAGTTCCTTCTCATCAATAAGCGATCCCCGTCCAACATTAATGATCACCCCTTCTCTTCCCAAGGTTTTCATCACATTCCCATTAATCAAATGGTGAGTTTCTTCTGTTAACGAGCAGCAAAGGATAAGAATGTCACTTTCTGCAGCAAGGTCCAAGACATTGGCATAGTAAGGGAATGGAACACTTGGCTTTTTCCTTCTTGAATTGTACGCAATTCTGCAGCCAAAAGCCTCGAGCCTTTTTGCAACTTCAGAACCGATACTTCCAAACCCAACAATCCCAACTCGTTTGCCTCCTAACTGCGAGTTGATTAAGGCCAATTTGATGATAATATGCTCTATGAGATGCATAGCAAGAAGATTGAAAATTTTACATAATCGAAATATCTTCTAGTTCGCAAGTTTTGCACTTTTGGGATGTATAAGAACTCATTTTCTTTCACATAACATGCTAATTTCTCGCTAAATTCACCAACATTGTCCATTGAATTGAATTTTAGATATGAGGTCTACGATTTGCATGATAACAAGAAGAGGAATAATAACTAAATAAATAAACAGTTAAATAATTAAATGAATTGATTATGCTACACCACCTCTATCAATTTCATGATCACAAACGTACAAATTTCAAAAAATTTTGCAATTCATCTCGGGCCTTCTAACTTACAAATTTGAGCTATCAAGTTGGGTATCAAGAGATTTATTTATCTCACTTTCAACCTATCGGAATTCATTCTATGTTAGGAGTGTCAATTTAGAGCTCTTTGGTTACTAGTGCAAATTCGGAAGAATTCTATGCTGTCTAGAATATGCAAGAGTCAAGAAATAGACCTTGAAACCAAGGGGGTAGTCCCCCTTCATGGGCCACAAGCCAGAGCGAACAAACCGATCAGCTGCAGATATTCTGCGTAAAACATCAATCAGCAATGCCACCGCTTGGTCAGCAACATCCTCCGCGAACGCCACACTGGCGTTGGTAATAGTAATCCCACGGCCACGGCACTCTTTCAGGTCAATATGGTCAAGGCCAGCACTGGAGGCCACTATGAGCTCCAAAGAAGGGAGGACACTGAGAGTTTCGGATGTGATGGGAGCATAGCCAACACATACTAGAGCTCTTACGGAATTGAGGGAGTTGGCAGGTTCTTGCGCAAGAACTGGGTCGAGAAGTTGGAAGTGAGCTGATAGTCGGTCTTTTAGTGGAAGAGTGAATGATGGGGGACGATGGAGAAGGACAAGAGGAAGGTTTTGCATCGACTCGTCGGCTGCAGCCATTGATGGAATTTGGGGTTGTTTCAGTCTTTTTTCTCCCTCTGACCCTTCAGCAGGTGATGTAGGCAGAACCTGTGTAAAGTGGTAGCCGGACTTTTAACTTATATTGGAGAGATAATGGATGTATAAAAGGGTAAAGTAGTTTCGTATTGGAATCGTAAATGAATATATGGTTACAGCTTACAACAGACTAACTAACTGCCAAGAAATTCTTGTGAAGATTTTATATATTTTGAAAAATTGTTAACATCATTATAAAGACATCTAACAAAAATAATCATTATTTTCTATTATAAAATAAATTGCTTAAAGTGATATGACATGTAATGATTATACATGCTACCTGACATTTATATAAATATATAAAGTATTTCCACAAAATAAACAAGGACTGCATTTAATAATTTAGTGCAAATATTTTAAGGAGATCTAGATATAAGCATGTAAAAATAGCTGTATTATTAATAAATAGAGAGATATCAAAAAATTTAGAAATATATATATGTAATTTTCTGTACTCAGTTGAATATTTAGTTAAAATGTAAATTTATTTTTATATAATAGGTTTATAAATTTTAAATTTATGTAATACAATTTGCTTTGAATATATTAGTTAAAATTATTTTAAGTTTTCAATTATTTTAAATTTAATAAATTAGTATTTTTGATATCTATTAATCTCTTAATTCACTAAATATGTATAGAAAATTGATTGTACATACATATAGATTTTAACCCAACTTGTAAAGTAATTTTAGACAATTTTTGAGAAATATCTTACAATGAATAAAAAATATTATTTTTACTGTATAATTTTTTTATATTTTCTTAAAATATAATGTGGTTATTTTTTAGTTATTTTATCAAAAAATAACTAAAAAATAAAAAACAATAAATACTATATTTAAAAAATATATTTCTAATATTTTCACACAATTAAATTTACATTATATATTTTATAAAAAATTAAAAAATATAAATATTTTTATTATTTTTTATAATCTTAATCTAATATTAATGAAGTTAGAATCCGTCAACAATCACATTAATATAGTCCAAATAGAATTAGAGCCCATCAACAATCATGTCGATAACATTTTCGATAGAAATAATTATATTTTTAATATTTAAATAAAAAAATAAGAATAAAGTGATTTAATTTTTATATTTAATAATTAAGGGGGTAATCTATAAAAAAAACAATAACAAATAATATTTTTAACAGTAGCTTTCGGGCCCGGTGTCTATGAAAGAGTAAGAATTTTCAAATAAGCAAGAAACTACTAATGACATGATAAAATAAGGTAAAAGTTTTTTTTTTTTTTTTTTCTTTTCGTTTGAGTGATTGATTATCTTCTTTCTTCCATTCTCTGTGTCTCAAACCCTTAAACCCTGAAAAAATGGTTGCAGTAAACGGTTCACTGTCAGAAGATGACGACGAGAGTAAAGGAATTGAGTTATGGGTTGGGCATGGAGTGATTCTGACCCAGTAACGGTCTAGCATATTCTTGATGAATATGACTTATCAGTTATTGAAGTTGTCGCATAAATATTATTTTGTTTCTTAATTTCTGTTTTTTATTATATTGGTCCTTTTGATTTATCAGTTATTGAAGGACGATCTGCTAAAATAATATTATTTTTACAAATTGCTATATTTAATTATTAGATTTAAAAACTTATTTGATTTTTTGATAAGTTCAGATAAGATACCAAAAGAATAATCAAATTTTATATAGTCTAAACCGTAAATTCGAACGTACAGCTCGATAGTCGATATTCGAAATACTGTTAACCGTCTCAGTTTCTCATTTAACATGGAGGTTAAAATTCACAGATTCACCACCGTTAGATGACCACCCAAATTGATCGGAACTGTTCATAAAACACCACTAAGAAAGAGATAAAAAAAGAGGGAAAACAAAGAGCAAAGATTATTTAGGGCTCTTTGTCACAGCCCGACACATACACGGATATACATACCTATCCCTCAAACACAGCACAGTGTCTACTCTCTCCCCCCTTCACTTGTTCTCTTTTCTCGCTCGTAGAGGTATGTTTGAACTTTATTCTACTTTGGATTTCAGACTCTCTCTTTCTTTTGGTGTAACTAGCCTGCTCTTGTTTTACTTTTATTTCTGTAAAGGAATTTTGCTTTGTGCTACCTTTGGCATCTGGAAAATGCGGGAAAGGCTTTTGCAAGACGTAATATCTGAATGTCGTTGATTGAGAGTCAAATACTTACTGTTAAATTTTGCTGTTCTTTTTTGTTTCCTTCTTTTACTGTTTTACATACTTCTGCACAGTGGTTCTTGAATTGATTTGCAAGAGTTCAATTGAATTGAACTTATGCAGTATCATGTCGTTTTCTGAAAGAGTTGAATTCTAGCAATATTTAACTTTTCTAATCGCAATTAAACTCAATTGAATTGAATTCTATATTTCAAGACTTTCCAAATACACTCTTAGTTAAGTGGAATGGAGTTTATTCTTAGATTATTGCTGGTGGCTTGCTTGAGAGAGATAAAGAGCGTGTGTGTGTGTGTGAGAGAGAGAGAGAGGACTTTTTGATGGAGGTGGTACCAGGTGTTCCTTTTTTTCTTTTCCTCTTTAAGCCTTCAGAAGTTTGTTCTTGAATTATTTTTTTGTGGTTTTCTTTTCCCTGTTTAACTTTAATGTGTACATAATGTTGTTCCTGGTTCATGATTTGCTGAATCGAATTTGATTGTATTGCTCTTGTAGTACCTGGGACACAAACCTTGTCCATGCACCCAAGTTTTGAAAGTATATTTATCTTATGAAATAATGTATCTATTGCTCATTGTTAGTATTATTATTGATTTTTAGAGATTTCTGCTTCTATCTTCTAGTTTCATAAAGCTTTTGTTGCTAGAGTACTTGTTTCCATTGTGCTTGGTTTAGCGATTTTGTTATTTTGTTGGGGTATCTCTTGTACATGTATCTTCTTTCGTAATCCCCTTTTGAACTGTTGTTTGTAGTGAAAAAGAACTAACACCTTTTTGTTCTGCATTCAGTTTATAGTATTTACTTATCTCTGCGTTTTAATGTAAGAGGTCAATAAAGATATGTCTTCTGATACTGGGAGGGAAAATGCATCGGTGGTTGACTCCTCAGTAACTGAAGGGAAACATGATATGGGGAATTTTGATGATCCAGGTATAAAGTAATGCTATTTATTTTGTGTATTTTTCTTATGTTAGAGAAACATTGGTGCATATTAACAACCTTTAAAACTCTCGTCTTGGTGAATTTTCCCTTTCCTGCTCCTCTTCACTGCATCACTAGTAGGATCTCTTAATGATTCTTGATGCACTTCAAATAATATGGAAACACTGCCTTCTACTGTATGAATAAAACATCTGCTAGAACTCTTCTATGATGGGATGGATAAAGTTGATATAGATGTTGGATGTAATGAATTTGTATATTTTCAGTTTTTGGCTGTAGATGATGTTAGGTTTCATTTATATAGGCGTTACATGTCTATTTTTCTGGTTATCTGCTATATTTTTCTTCTTTTCTGGATCGGGATTTATCAGTAGTTGCAAAACGTAAGAATTTTAGCACAAAATATTGTCAGATTCAGGGTCCTGTAATTTCCAATGTAATGTATTAAAATGTTGTAAACACGAGTGAGAATTCAATATAGTAGTAACCATATCTATTTGCTAAATTAATCCAGAACTAGCTTCATCTAGTCTAACAATAACATTCGGAATCATTCACACCAAGGAATTAGGTTGTATAAAGTGTGCTTCATTAAGTATATGATAGGAAACCATTTTGTCATTGAAGGCTCTCTTTGTTTATTTTCCACCCATCTTTCTATTGTAACAAAAATTAAGTTTATATCTATATGTCATAGATTGTTATTTGGTGAGCTTGTATTATAATTTTTGCGGTCAGTTTTAGATCATTCCCTCATTTAAACTTAAATCGAATTGAATAATCTTGTTGTTTTAGATTGGTAACTCCTTTTTGAGCTGCGAATTTAATAGAATTCTGATATCATAATAGGTTGTATATCTATTTTTCACTTCACATTTCCTCTTTTTCCTCTTATTGAAGCAAACTGTAAGTACTGCAGCATCAATTTCTCCATTGGATAATTCTGGTATTTCTATTATAATACTGACAAATGAGGTGGAGAGAAGGTGCTATTTTTCTCTCCTCTCTTTAGCTGTACAATTCTTCATTTTTCTTTTGTTCTTCTCTTTTCTTTTTCATTATTCACTGTGCCTAATGTCAATATGAAAGAAAACTTAAAGTGAGAGATTAACAGTTACGTTAATCTAGAATTTCTGTTCCTTTTCAGAGAGCCCAACCTATAAAGGTGATGAGGACTGCTATCCTTTTATGGTAAAAAGAACAGGTCATGAGCAGGTGGAAAATTCATCTTTAAAAAAAAAGGGTAAATTGTATAATACAAGATATTTCATCATTAAGAGTTTGAACCATCATAATATTCAACTATCAGTTGAGAAAGGAATCTGGGCTACTCAAGTCATGAATGAACCAATTTTGGAAGAGGCCTTTCATGTAAGTTTCTTGTTATTTTAATGTCATATGCGGCTTTCACAATTTTTAAGCTTTATACAGAGTATTTGTCTTGCAGAATTCTGGCAAAGTTATTCTAATATTTAGTATCAACATGAGTGGTTTCTTCCAAGGATATGCCCAGATGATGTCTACTGTTGGGTGGAGGCGTGATAACATCTGGAGCCAAGGGTGCAGTAAAAATAATCCTTGGGGCCGCAGCTTCAGAGTTAAGTGGCTGCAGTTAAATGACTTGCCTTTCCAAAAGACACTTCATCTCAAGAATCCACTAAATGACTATAAGCCTGTCAAAATTAGTAGAGATTGTCAGGTACCTCTTTCTTTGCAGGGTGCTTTGTTACCCTTCTGGTACTTTGAAATTGTTATATGACTGTGATTCGTGTATTAAAGGAATTACCAGAAGATATAGGAGAAGCTCTTTGTGAGCTAATAGATGGGGACAATGATATTGATGGGATGCTGAAAAGGTATAATTTCCTTGCATGCAGAAAGCAAATGCATGTTCTCAGAATTAAGTTGATGAATTAGTTCTCGTGACACATTGTAAGTCTTGTCCCAGGGATGACATACCTCTGAAAAGGCCTCGTATGGAGCCTCCATGTTCACTAGGAGATGAAGAATATAACGTCCCTCCGATGCATATACCTTGGGTTAGGACACCCATACCTTATTCTTCCTTTCTTTATCAACATCACGCGGGAGCAAGTAGATTTAGAGCTGTTAATTTGCCTCTTTCTGCTGGTGCATCAAAAGTGTCAAGGATGAAACATTCTCAAGTGAATGGAAGTCTTGCAAATTTGCAAGTTCGGAATGACATGCCTTCTCGTTCTGATGCTTGGGGCTTGTCAGCGGAAAGCCCTCATGCTAGCACTCTGACCGAGGATGATTTTCTTGAAATGGTATATTGGGATTCTATCTTAGCTTCTCTGTGCTTATTGAGCATGATTGGTATTAGCTGTGAGCATGATTTTCTTAATTATATGAGTGTATAGTTGTATCTTAAGTCTTACGGGATTTCCCAACAAATGTCCAAATTATCTTGAATGAAGACAGTATAATTTTGATATTTATTTTCTGGGAAATTATATGAGTGTCTGTGAATCAAATTAAAAAAAATAATTATGTAGTATATTTATAAATATTTGAAGCATAATTTTTATATCAATGTGCTCAAGAGTTTCTTGATGTATTGGAATTTTAGAATGTATTTTTTCATCTCATTGGTGTCATCAGTTGTTTAAGATATCTTGTGTCTGATCTTTGATTTTAAATGCTCTTTAATCTCCTTGTTTTTATTTTCTTAGTTTTTGTTCCCATTAGAAAAAAAATACTATTCAAGGTTTCTTCATAATAGATGACAGTATCTAAGTAACACCACCTTCTCAAATTTCCCAAGTAGCTTATTAATTCATAACTTTCTTTCTCAACAACGACATGGGCATGAAGCAGACTCCAGGACGGTTGACCAACTTAGCTAGGAGCACCACTAGTCCACCAGAGTTATTAGACATCAAGTCCAGTACAAATTTAATATTTCTTGCATGCTTTGTGCAAATCCTAGATGCAAAATGCCTATGAAGAGTACCTTTGTCATCTCGTCATTTATTATTCTTGACAGTCAAAAAATATTCTCTAAATGTTTCTTTAGTCTTGTGCATCAAATTCGTTTATGAAATTGTTGTGATTTCTTATGCTTGTATCTTCTACTTATTCTTGTAGACATATGAAGAGTACCTGGAAGCGCATAGCAGAAGCATCAAACAATTAAGTTTCCCTGTTAGTATACTTCCGATTGACATTTTGGTGGATTGATTTATAGTTTGTTATTGGTAGATACATAATAGTTTAATTGTGTTAAGACTTCTTAAGAACATTTGATGCTTGTTGCATAAATTTTATTGTTGACTTGTAGATCAGTTGATGAATTATTATTTCAAAATCTCTGCCACCTCATATTCTGTTCTCCAGTTTTGCTATATTCAGTTATTTGCACTAATGATCTCCAATATGTTGTCGTTGCTTATGATCTAATTACCAACCACCAGGCATGTACCTTTCAACTCTTCCAATTAGTAATGATATGAAGAAATTCATTGTTAGGTAGCACCATAGAATACTTTAAAAGAAAAAAGGGGTAGCACCATAGAATACTTTAAAAGAAAAAAGGGGTAGCACCATAGAATACTTGAAAAGAAAAAAGGGGTGGCACTATAGAAGCAGTGAATTGCTTTTAACTGTTTTGGTTACCATTCGATATGATATTGGTATTAATTTGATGTTAAGAAAATGTTAAATTTATTTCTACTGGTGCATAAATGTAAGCAGACACTATTCTATCACCTGCAAGATGTTGGAGAATAAATACGATTGGTATTTTTGCCTCACTGGACATTTCAGGCTAGAAACAATTGGTTCAGGGTGACATAATATAATATAGGAAACATGTTTAAGTTAGTTGATATGGGATAAGAGATTATTGTGTTAGATTGATAGAAATTATCTGCTCTAGACACCAATATATGTGTACTTCTATAATTGAGATGTGGTTGACAGTGTTTTTGAAATACTCTATTTTCTTTTTTTCTTTTAATTTTTTCTCCTGTCTTTTTCACCCCATATAGAATCAAACATACAGGTAGATGCATACTGCAGAGTTTATTAACGTAAGTGGAGCCTGTTTATGCCAATGTTTGGCTTTCAATTGCATCATTAGTACTTTCGCGGGAAGAGCTGATTGAAAATAAGCTGTCATGGTTTTACTAGTATCATGGGAACATGTACCTATGCATGATCTTAATGTTTTTCTTAAATCTATGTTTAATATTAATTGATAGTTGGAGTCAACTTGCCCTTTTCTTTCCTCTAGAAGGGACTACTTCTTAGCGTCATTTCGCCCCTAATAACCAAGGACCTTCATTCATATCTAAGCGAGAAAAGGATTGTCTTTCTAAGTGCATCTCCAGCAAGCTAAACCATTTTAATGACTGTCCTTGCAATATGTTAGTTTTATTCTGACCCATATATTATGTGACAGGTAGTTGGATCATCTCGAACGACAGAGGAGCCATCAAGAAGTATAAAACATGATGATGATTTGTAAGTTTGTTTCAGTTTATTCTGTGAAACTAAATTTGTAGTCCTGCAAGTCTTCTTTTCATTGATTTAATCATGCACTGTGCAGAAACTCGAGTTTTGCAAGTGAAAGGTGCCACTCACGTAAGAGGACATAATTGATCTTAGAAATGATTGAATACCTCCTATATTCTTGGCCCTTTCTCCTAATGATAGTACTTCTGATGTGGTGGAGATTTCCTAATTTGCTTTAAGGCAGTCACTCAGCCTGTTCTAATCCCTGAAATCAGGCACATTATGTTGTCATGTTGTACACTTTATGTACTTCAATTTGATGATCTGATTGCACAGTAGGTTTTACTTGGGGTTGTTATCAAATCTGTACAGAAATTAAATTGGCAGCATGCCCCTTGCTTCGTGCTGGTAGTTTTCTTCATTTTCTCCTTTTCAAGGACGGAGAGCGGGATTGGATGATTCTGAGTTAGATATAGATGATTAAATGCCTTGATTTTTTGGTTGGCATAGTGTTATCTACTGATTTAAAGAAAGTGGAGTACAATGTAAAATTTTGGACTCTGATTTTCATACAAACCAGATAATATATTTGTTTACAGAAGTAAATAAAGGATAATAAATAATTGATTGTGGAGTGCTTCTTTACTATTTTATTGTTGTGCAGAATGTATGGTGATTTGTTCTCTTGAACACATAACAATAGAGCTTCTTTTTCATTTGGAGGCTATCATTTGTTATGTAATATGACCTTCATGATATGTTTAGCCTTCAAGCAGTTGTGCAAGTATAGTTGATAAAGAATTAGGGTCTATTTTGGCATAGGTTCAATATTAAACATATAATTAAGCCTGTGGGATCATTAACGTAAAAATCAATAATTTGAATGAAGGATATCTTGACCACTTGTGAAGCGGCATCTGGGTGGTCTGTAAATTTTGCTAAGTCGGGCATTTCCTGTAGCGCTAAAATATTCTTGATGTTTCATCTCCGCTGAAGAAACTCACGTATGCCGTCTTTCATTGGCAAAAATAAGTGTAATGCGTTTATCTGGAGATGAACTTCAGCTTATTGGTGAGTAATCTCTGAATTCCTAGCTGTATGGAGGGTCTTTTCTAGGCAATGAGATTGCTCATGTGTTGGCTAGAGCATCTCATTTACTTGCTGCCCCTATGTTCTGGCAAGAGCCTCCAACTCATGCAGTGCCATGCAGTTCCTTTTTCTTTCAAGACAGAAAAGACACAAACAATCTTAAAATCTAAAATTCAAGACTACGCTTAATTAATCTTGACAGCCTAGATTTTAATTACATATTCATATAAATTATCCATTAAAAGTAGTATCCTTGGTTTCAAAAGAAAAACTTAATTTCTTCCAGATAAAAGAAAAGAACACTTAGTAATATTAGAATTGTTCTGGTATTAATTATAGAATGATGGGATAAATTGGGGACGATGTAAAACATGTAACCCATTTATGTTACGACTAGATTAAAATTCATGCCCTGTACTTTTAAAATATAATAAGAAATTGTAAAATAAATAAAGTAATGTAATTCTCTTCAAGCATATTAACTATTTATAGATTATCATATAGCTATAAGCATATAAAAGAATTTTTTGAGGGAAAAGAGGAGAAGAAAGGCCATGGAGAGGAGCAGCAGTGAGAAGAAGAAAAGGGTAAGTAAAGACGAAGTGATCGCCAAACTGAAAGATGAAGGCGATTTTGATAATCTCCGTCTCAAAATTATCCACAAGCTCAAAGATAACGTATGCTTTATAATTTCATCTTCTAGGGTTATACTATCGGTTGATTTCAAAACCAATTTTATTATTTTTGCAGCATTAGTATCTATTCGTGCTCTGATGGCTTTTACATTCATACAACTCTAAAAAAAGTGTTAATTTTGCAGGAAGAGTTGCGCGACAGTATTATTTCCATCGTAAGGCAGTCAGCAGCACTTAACCGGGCAGGAGCTGAAAACATGAAACCTAGACAACTCTCTGATGCCATATATGATGAGGTTGGGTAAGTCCTGTCATTCCTCTGCTGATTCCATTCATTTTGACATTTAAATGTCTGGGTTTCAAATAAGTACCACGGTTCAAATTCATTTAACTGGAAATAAAGTTACCAATGATCCAGTTTAATTGATAGACTTAAATTCTTAACGTCTAGACTCTGTTTCACGAATGGAATATTAGTATTTCAACTGGGCGGATTCTGACATGGGTACTATATTTTATTTATAATCAACAGGAACGAAGTGATGAACAAGATTTCTGATGGGGTGTGGGAAATAATTAGATCTGTTGATGGCATGAAAAACGAAATAACAGAGACTGTACAATCTGTCTATGATAAGTTGGTGGAGCCTGAAAGGAAGGGAATGGGCGAGTCTTCTACTCATGATGTGATGCTGTTTCAGAATGAAGCTGACAATGAGGTTACCGTCAAGGCTTCAGTTGCAGTCAATGCAGTGGATCATAACTCATCTGATGATGAGCTGCAAGAACCACCAGGTTTCCCCCTGCCCATGAACAACAATTATGAACTCAAAGAGGATTTACAGTTGCCTATGCACTGTCGAAGGACTGTGGAGGAACTAAAGGAAGGGTCACACCACTGGAAAGATGTGCTGGAGTCAGATGATGTTGATCCTGATGCACCACCCGGCTTTTCTGCAGATATTGAACACAAGCAGCCATGCGACAGTAGTGATGAGGACCCTGATGTGCCTCCTGGTTTTGGTTAATGAGTCCGCAGGCCTTATAGTTTGCTGCTGGTCTTTTTCATTTGGAATACTTGATAACCATATGAAGAATGATGGAGCCATGAATGCTGCTGTATATTTTCTTTCCGCTCCTTTAATATTTATCACTGTAAGATTTGCTGGTATATGATCTTTGATTCACAATAGTTACCCAGAGCTTTGGTGGGACTGCTAACTATAAGAGTCTAAGTGCAACTGGTTATTTTCTCATTGGTTTTATGCTTTATGGAGAATAGGTAAGAGGTTATGGATAAAATATGAAGCACTTCTCCTCTGAAAATTGGGTTTGTTAGTGTACAGTCTCATTTTCATTTTTGTCCATATCAGGTGCTGTTATTTCAATCAACCAATAATGGTTAATGGTTGTGCCTGAAGTATTAATTACAAGACTAACCACTTTTGTACAAGTTAATATTTTGAACATTGCGTTCTTGTTCCCTGTGCATTTGGGACTTTCAGCATATAATACATGAATGAAGCCCTAAAATTCAGCTTCTTTGAACTTGTTGGCCTGATGTGTCTACAAACAGATAGTAGCCAGGCTATTGAGTGAAAAGAAGCTGAAAAGATATTTTGTGCAATTATCTAGGTAAGTCAAAAGTCTGCTACCCTCTGTTTGTCCAAGAGGAAGAAATGTTTTGTGAAATTGCATTTAGAAGGATAACGAGCTACTTTGTATTGTGATGAGATACTTTGGTGATGGTATATATTGAATACATGTTTTCTTTCAATTGGGTTTGACATTTGCTGTTTTGAATGTCACTTGCATTATAGATGATCACTAGCCTCCATACTTATCTGTTTGTGTAAACCATTTCTAGTAATCATGTTGAAATCATTTATGATGTCATCACCAATGATTCCAAAAGCATCTCTCTGTCTAAAACACCAGGACTGTGGGTTCAAATTCTCAACAGGGGTTGGTATAAAGTCGAAAAGAAATTTTTTAACTGATTCATTTATTTGCAATCAAATCAGGAATTTAAGATGATTTGATGATATAAACACTGGTTGCCTACTAAGTGCAACATAGATGCCTCCTTTCACTTGAATCTTACAGAGATTGGACTCCCGACAAAGTATTTATCAGAAACCCACGTGATATAACCTTGACCGAATTCGCTGGTTTTGGCACCATATCCAGTATGACTGAATGTTATCGAGTATGTTGCCTTCTGGTTCAACTTTGAAAAGTAGAGTCTAGAGGGTTTGACACTTACCGCAACACCTGGTGGGGAAGTAATTGTTGCTGCAAAAACTGAATTTGCATAACCAACATTGGTCACAGTCCGTATGAATGTCTGTGGTGGTCCTAATGTGACAGAAAAGGAAGGGTAGTTCAGCTGCCCTTCTGCTATGGTTTGAATTGTTGAGCATGAAATTGGTCTATGTGCAATTATGCTGACTTGCTCATCTGTGTAGTTCAGGCCACACAAATAAGGTATATAATCATCTGGTTGGATGTCATAAACTAATCCTGGATCATTTGCCCTTGATGGGTTAACATGGCCTGCACCAGTGGCGAAGAAATCTGCAGGTTGATGTGTTTCATCAACGATGGGTTTGCCTTCCATGTTTAGGATATCTGCAGTAGTCACTATGGCAGATTTAATCGCAGCAGGTGACCAGTAAGGATGAGAGCTCTTGAGTAAGGCTGCAATGCCACTAAGATGAGGGCATGACATCGAAGTGCCAGACATTATGTTGAAGGTTAATTTTGTATTGGTATTATTGTCAAGGGGAAAGGGCCACGCTGCTAAAATGCTTACGCCAGGACCGATGATGTCCGGTTTCAGAATGCCAGGGCTTGCCAAGCTGGGGCCTCTTGACGAGAATGAAGTAACAGCTGGAGATGATGAGTCTCCTATGACAGTTCCTTTAAATAAAATTGTCGCCATTGGTGTCTTTGTTGAATTAATATAAGCTTTAATCTTCAACCCTGCTGCAAAGCTTACATGGGTTGCAGGAAGGACATGAGCATCAGCTATGGTACTGAAGCCGTTAGTCTCGTCATTCACAAGTATCATGGCAGCACCCCCAGCATTTTTCACTTCGTCTCCTTTAGCAATTCTGCCTATCCCCCCTCCTCTTTCACACATGACTACTTTGTCTTTTACATTCATGCCTTCCAGTGCTCCCTCGCCACAAAATGCGGAGTCTGGTTTACTATTCATACCAGCATAAACAATGGGTAACAGTGTTGTCGGAAAGTTGCTAGGCTGGGAAACGGATTCTCCATCCAATTCTTCTCCATTTCCAAGCTTTGCTATGGCAACAATTCTTCTATCTATGGTGCTTGCTCCAACTGTGAGAATCCATGGGGCTTCATTAGATAATGTGCTCTTGGAAGGCCCAGAGTTTCCTGCTGAACAGCTTACGAAAATTCCCTTCTGAATTGCTGCAAAGGAGCCTATTGCTATGTTGTCTTGGAAAAATGGCATTGATACATCTCCAAGTGAGAGTGAGAGAACATCGACACCATCATCAACTGCTGCATCAAGCCCAGCTAAGACATCACTTTCAGGGCAATCATCATTAGGATCTCCGAAGCACACTTTGTAAATAGCCAAATGAGCAAAAGGTGCCATTCCGACTGCTGTGCCTTTGGCATTTCCAAGCACGTCAGAATTGTATACAAAGCCACCTGCAGCTGTACTTGCTGTATGAGTCCCATGGCCATCAACATCAATTGGTGGTTCAGTCGGTGCTCCCTTCATGGTCTTTGCTGCGAGATTGAAAGTCCTTGCACCAATTAGCTTGTTGTTACACTCTGATGCATTAAACTCACATCTTCCTTTCCATTTGGCTGGAGGCAGTGGCATTCCTTCGTCACTGAATGAAGGATGGCTGGGATAAACTCCACCATCTAGTATTCCAATAATTACACCCTTGCCAAAATCCGAGTCTTTCCATAATCCCATTTGCTGGTGCAATCCCAAGAAGCTAGGAGTGTGTGTTGTCTGTAGACGTAATTTTCTTTCAAGACATGCAGACACAAAGCCGGTAATCTCCTCCATGGCTTTCACTTCCTCCTGTGTCAGTCTTGCAGAAAAGCCACTGATTATATTCTGGTATGAGTAAAGCATGCGTTGCTGCTGCTCCTCCTCAGAGCTTGCTGTGCTAAATGATAAAAATGACTTGTGCCAGTTCTTCAAATCTTCTGGCTGGGAAAAGGTTCTTCCTTCTGGTTGGTTGACATGGACAATGTAGGTCTGTAAGTTTTTCTTTTCAATCGTTTCGGTTGTGTGTTCAGCTGATTGGGCAATCAGAGGATAGAAGTTGAACAAGAAAATGAGAAAAATAAAAGGAACGACAGTCATGTTTGGTGACAAATTACTCTTCTTCATGAAAGTAAAAGAAAAGAATAAATGCTCAGTTGTTCCTGTTTTCTCTAATTGATTATGAGACATGTATATATAGCAAGGGAGTTGGAAGAAAGACGGCCTGCATATTTGTATAACCATATTATGCTTTGAACATTGCTGTTGGAGCATTATGGTCCGGCCCAGCGTTTCCTTTCATTCTCTGCATTCTTTTTTTATTCCATTTGTAGTTAAGACGACTACGGTCATATTTTTATATATTTGCTCCGAGTTTTTCTTTTTGAAAGATTTTGTCACTTGTCCAGATTTGTAGTGAATGTCCATATTAGCTCGGTTGAGCCTAGGAGGTCCAGTATGGTCTTTGATTTTGTCAGAGTAACTCTGACTTGGTCTTCAATGTTCAAGATTATAATAATCGAGGTATTCTTCAGATAGTTTTCCTTTCGCTTGTCATGTTTTGCATGCTCAGGATTCTTCCCAGAAAATCTAGAGGTGGAATATTTATGCGACTTTTTTTCTTCCATTGGAGTGGTGCATTTTTGACACTTAGCTTTTGTAATTTCTTTTGGATCATTCGGTCCTCCATGAAATCAGTAATAAGCTATTGTGACTCACAGATGAAATGGGTAGTTTTGCCGTATTAAGAGATGTATAGATTTTATTTTCTTCGGTTGGGACAGTCAGGTTATAGATGCTCATATACACACTAGGAACATGCCTGGTCCTTTTCTGGTATGTATTTGGATGTTCTTCTGGTTACAATGATTTGGTTTGGTAGAGATTAAAAGGAAAATTTCTCATAGTTATGTTGCATTGTTTGATCTGATCCTAATTGCAAGGTGTGGAATTGAATCCTACATTACAGGCAGCCGTGTAGAGAATGCAGATTGTATGCCGGTTATTAAGATTATGCTACTAGGTAAGGAATACATGAGAGGAAAACTCATTCTGGTGGCAGTAAGTAGAATTTATAGGTGGATTACATAACCTTGCTTGAGAAGATTTGTGCTGCTCTTGTTTATTTCATGGTGCCTACAGAGAAAAGCGTATCCTTTTCAAGATGTCTTTAAGTAGATTATTGACATCTTTCATGGTTGCTGTTACCTCTGGCATCTAGTCTGTATTTGAAAATACAACTGATATTGGGCTTCTAACTGAATGCTGATCAGAATCCCATTTCAGATACCCTTGAACGGATGGGTCACTGTATCCTTTGCCCGTGTTGGTGAATGTCACCGAGTATGTAGCTGTCTGTTTCACTTGAGTGAAAGCAATCTTAGAAGGTGTAACTGTAACATCCACTCCCGGTGGTGGAGCAACTGAAACAGTGTAAGACGAGGTAGCTGGGCCAACATTGGTTACTGTTCTGGTGTATATCTGAGTTTTGGCACCAAACACAATTGAGAATGAAGGGTAATTCAATTGTGCTTCAGGAATGCTTCCAACTTCTGAACACTTGACTTTATACTGCACAATGTATGTAATGTCTCTGTCTGTGTATCCCAAACCACACAAATAAGGAATGTAATCATCAGGTTGGATATCATAGACGAGCCCTGGATCACTGGCTTTGGATGGGTTAACATGGCCTGCTCCAGTGGCCAAGACATCAGCAGAAAGAAGCCTTTCATCAACAATTGGCTGGCCACCTAGGTTTACTGTGTCTGCAGTAGTCATAATAGCAGATTTGATTGCAGCAGGAGACCAGTCAGGATGGGCACTTTTCAGCAAAGCAGCAATGCCACTAAGATGAGGGCAAGACATTGAGGTTCCTGAAATCATGTTAAATGTTGCTTTTGTATTTGTTTTATTCTCCACAGAAATTGGCCATGCCGCTAGAATGCTTACGCCAGGGCCTATGATGTCTGGTTTTAAGATTCCAGGGCTTGCAAAGCTTGGGCCTCTGGAGGAGAAGGAAGAAACCATTGGAGCAGTTTTTAAACCAATTACAGTGCCTTCGAACACAAACATTGCTGTTGGTGATGATGTTGAGTTTATATAGTTCTTTATCCTCATCCCGTCAGAGTAACTCACATGTGATGCAGGAAGGACATGAGCATCAGCTAAGGTGCTATAACCATCAGACTCCTCATTCACTAGAATCATGCCAATACCACCAGCATCCTTCACCACTTGTCCTTTCTCAACTCTTCCTACCAACCCACCTCTATCGCACAAAACTATCTTGCCTTCAACTTCAGAACTTTCCAGTGAATCCTCTGCACATACAGCTGCTGACTGATTACCATTCTTGCCCGGATAAATAAGAGGCCAAAAGTTTTGGGTGGAGAGCTGTGGCTGGAAGAGTGATTCCCCAAAAAATTCTTCATTATTTCCAAGCTTTACTGTTGCTCTTATGCTTCTGTCAATGGTGCTAGCTCCAACCGTGAGAATCCATGGGGCCTCATTTGATAAAGTGTAATTATCTGGACCAGAATTCCCGGCGGAACAACTCACGAAAATTCCATTCTGAATAGCTCCAAATGCACCCACTGCAATGCCATCTGCAGAAAAAGGAGCTGAACCACCACCAAGAGAGAGAGAAAGAATGTCCACGCCCTCCTCAACAGCAGTATCCATTGCAGCCAATATGTCACTTTCGGAGCAACCAAAGTCGGAACAAACTTTGTACATGGCCAAGTGAGCCAAAGGAGCCATTCCTACTGCAGTGCCATTAGCATTACCAAAAACGCTGGCGCCATCTACGAAGTTACCTGCTGCCGTGCTAGCTGTGTGGGTGCCATGCCCTACATCATCAAATGGTTCCATGTCTCCTGAGGGATGCTCATCAGATTGGAAAGTTCTTGCACCAATGAGTTTGTTGTTGCAAGCAGTTCCGTTGAATTCACATTTCCCTTTCCATTTGGCTGGAGGAGAGGGCATTCCTTCATCACTGAATGAAGGATGATCTGGTGTTATTCCAGTATCTAAAACTCCAATTATCACTCCCTTACCATAATTTGAATTCCCCCAGAGTCCTAAATTTTGGTGCAGCCCCAAAAAGTTGGGACTATGAGTTGTATGCAGGGGAAATATTTTTTGAGGTCGGGCTGACACAAACCCATCCTTCTCTTCCATGAATTTTGCTTCCTCTGCTGTCAGCTTAGCGGCGAAACCACTGACCACGTTTCTATAGGAGTATAATATGCGTTGTTGCTGGTTTGAGTTTGACTTTCTAGCTGGCAAAAATGACTGGTACCAGGTTTCTATTACTTGAGATTTTTTTGAAGCACCAACCGGTGGCTTTGTAACAAAGACAATGTAAGTTTCTAAATTGCTGCTTGCACCAGTAACTTTCGTGCTTTCTGCTCCTTCACCCAGGAAGGAACTGAGACAAACAAGAAATGTAACTGCCATGACTGGCAGCAGTTTAGACCTCTTGTTGTCCATGTTGGTAGAGAAACTTAAGATTTTAATGCTTGAAGTCAATTCATCAACCGCATCGAGTTATTTATAGTATAATGTGGATGTAGAGATAGAGTAAAATGTTGGAGCAGGACGAAAGGATTTCTGTTTCTAGAGGCCAGAGCTGTCAATGGAGCCTTGTTGGTGCTTATTTGACATAGTGCTACTTGGTGATGTATACAAGAAATAAAATATTGGAGTTTCTTGGTTCCAACTTGGTGAAGCTCGCTGATATGTGCAGTTAAAACCAAAATGGTGATAATTCTAATGCAGTCTAGGGATTATTCGATATCGTTTTTTTTTAATGCTGCTGTACTGCCAACTGGTGTAGGATTTGGTGAACAACGCGGTTGAACTTTCATAGAAAGTTGACAATCACATTGCATTCTGTAACTGGCCTTTCTTCTTTTATGTTTTTGTCAATTTTGTTGTGAAATATAGTAATATGTGCATTGATTATTCTGTCAAATTAACTTTTTAGATTGGAAGATGAGATTTTAGGTTCTTTATATGCTTATTTCTGCAAAGTATTACTATTTTGGTTTCCATTACAAAAAAAAGAAAGCAGAAAGAACTTTCCTGCTGATTTAAGTTTACGCCTTCTGCTCCCCAATGGGCTCAGAGATCTAGTTTAGAGCTATATGCCAAGGACTACAAAGAGCAAGATTTCGCATTGTACTTTCTTTGATAAAATTTTCATTACAAAGAAAAGAAAATAAAAGATGGTTAGAAGAGTATGGCTGTCAATGTTATTCCAGGGCTATTATAAGTAGTTCAAAGTGATAATTATTCTAGTTTCTCCAGAGTATTAAATAACTGTTAACTTGCTTCCCAATTCCTCTCCAGGCTAGATTATCAACAAGTATACCATAAAAAAACTTTAACATAATTAACTAGGGGATCGCAGTGGATATTCGGTAGGGGAAAGCTAGAGGGGACGATGGACTCTACTCAGGATTATTGAATGGGAAAAGTTCACGTTAATACCGTGCATTTTAGGAGTTTTAACATTTTCAGGGTGGTGGTTTGTATGAATTCAGCTTTCTGAGGTTTTCTCGGTGATAGCTGAATTGTATTTTCAATTGCTAATATTTGATTAAGCTAATTTTTAATTCATTGAACTCGTCTCTTCGTCAGCTTCCAAACACAGTGATTAATCACGAGCAGTGAAGTGACTGATATCACGAGTCATCGGCCAAGGTGTTATACAAGACGAGCCGACCAGAAAATTGATCTTAGACCATATTTGTAAATTCTGTCACTGAAGAGACGAGTTTGACGCATAAAAACCTAGCTTAATTGAACATGAGAACTCAAAAAGTGAGTTGGCTGTCATCCGGGAGAATTTTAGGGTACTGAATTAATACAAAACAAACCACAATCCTGAAAGTGCCAAATCTCAAAGTCATTGGGTATTATTGTGAATTCCTACCTTGTCAACATTCAAAAATTTATATTGTGATGCTTCATTTGCTTCCTAGTGCGTTCTAGGCGTCATGAAGCTTTCCCTCGTATCTAAGAGATGGAAGTAGGGGGATAGATGATATAATGCAGTGAACATAAAGATAACTGATTCCACACAACCAGGGTCACAGTTATGCTATTTTATTAAGAGTAAAATCTGTTCTAGTTTGCCTATTAGTTACTGAGATATGACAGTTATTGGGCTCCTAACACTATACCCATCAGCTACCCAATTCAGGTACCCTTGAGCAAAAGAGACGCTGGTGTTTCCCATTTTGCTAAATGCTATCGTGTATGTAGCTTTCTGGTTTAAACCAGTGAAAGTAATTTTATTAGGCGTTACCTTTACATCCACACCTCTCGGTGCAAAGGTCTCAAGGATATAAGATGAGTTAGGCTTGCCAACATTTGTTACTGTTCTTGCACAAGTTTGTGGTGAAGACCCCAATTTGACAGAAAATGAAGGGTAATTCAGCTGAGCTTCAGGCATGCTTAAATTCTTGGAGCAGTTCACTCTACGTTGTGTGATAACTCCTACTTGTTTGTTAGAGTAACCCAGACCGCATAAGTAAGGAAGGTAATCATCAGGTTGGATATCGTAAATAAGCCCTGGTTCATTTGCTCTTGATGGATTCACATGGCCTGCGCCAATGTCAAAGTAAGTAGCAGGAACAAATTGTTGATCTGTAATGGGCTTGCCGTCAAGGTTAAAGACATTAGCGGTGGTCATGATGGCAGATTTTATGGCAGCAGGTGACCAATCAGGGTGGGCACTTTTGAGCAGGGCTGCAATACCACTGAGATGAGGGCAAGACATTGAGGTTCCTGACTTCATGTTGAATCTGTTGGGAGCCTCTTCTTCTGAAACTGGCCAAGCAGCTAGAATATTTACACCAGGGCCTATTATGTCTGGTTTCAAGATTCCTGGACTTGCCTTGCTAGGACCTCTCGAGGAAAACTCAGCAACCTGGGGCGCCTCTGGCAAGCCAGTTACAGTTCCTTCAAACAAGATTGTACCAATTGGCGATGATGTCGAGTTTATATAAGCTTTGATTGCTAATCCTGCCATGCAACTCACATGTGATGCAGGGAGCACATGAAGATCAGCACTTATAATAAAGCCATCAGATTGGCCATTCATCACAATCATGGCAACACCTCCATTGCGTTTCACTACTTCGCCTTTAAAGATCATATCATGTGCACTTCCTCTTTCACACAACACTATCTTGCCTCTGACATCAACATTTTTCAATGATCCTGGCATGCAGGACGCAGATAATGCATTACCATTTTCACCTGCATAAACAAGGGGCAACATTGTAGAAGGGAAATCTTTAGGCTGGAAGAGGGATTCACCGTTTAGCTCTGTGTTATTTCCCAGTAATACTGTTGCTCTTATTGTTCTATCTACAGTGCTTGCTCCTACGGTTAGCATCCATGGGGCCTCATTTGATAAGGGACCTTTATCCTTACCTTCATTCCCTGCTGAGGAACTCACGAAGATACCCTTTCGAATGGCTGCATATGCAGCAATTGCGATCACATCATCATAGAAAGGATGAGAATCGATGCCAATGGAAAGTGATAGGACGTCAACACCATCATCAATGGCAGCATCTATTGCTGCCAATATCTCACTTGTGGTAGCCTCGTTAGAAATTTTATACATTGCCAAGTGCGCTAATGGTGCTACACCACTTGCAGTGCCATTTGCCTGACCAAAGAAGTTGACACCTTGCACAGGGCTTCCAGCTGCTATACTAGCTGTGTGGGTCCCATGATTGTACTCGTCTGATGTGTCCTTGCTGTCCATATTAAAGTTTCTTGCACCAATAATCTTGTTGTTGCACAAAGTTTCATTATATTCGCATTTTCCTTTCCATCTTGCTGGTGGAAGAGGCATCCCTTCACTGCTAAATGAAGGATGATCAGGCGTTATTCCACTGTCGACAAGGCCAATAATCACTCCCTTGCCATAATTCGAATAGTTCCAAAATCCTAAATTTTGCTGCAGGCCCAAGAAGCTAGGAGTATGGGTCGTGTGCAGACGCACCAAACTTCCAGGGAGGGCTGTTACAAACCCTTCCTTATATTCCATTGAATTCACTTCTTCTGCTGTCAGTTTTGCAGCAAACCCAGTAACCACATGGCGGTAGGAATGCAACAAACGTGATTTGTTGGAGCGAAAGGTATTCTCTGGCAAAAATGAACGGTACCAGCTTTCTAAATGTTCAAAATCTCTAAACACTTTGCCTTGTGGTTTCTCTAACAGGATAATGTAAATCTCTAAGGTGCTCATTTTGTTCACATTGGCATCACTTGTCAAGGATCTGACTGTCGTTTGAATGACTGCTCGGGAGGAGCTAAACATAGAAGCTAGAGTAAGGAAGATCATTAGCAATATGGTTTGAAATATCTTGCACCTTCTGCTTTGCATACTGATGGAAAAGCTATATAATGCCGCTGCTGTTGATGAGTTAGTACCACAGGCTATGTAATCTTACTTTAGAAAATATGACGATGCTTGGCATTGACAGAATCACAAGCTTGTAGTTCCTTGCTTATCTTTTCAGCTAATTCAAGTTTTATGATACAAAGCTGTGGTTAGCTTTAGTGGGATTGAAGGTTTCTTCGAATACTATGTTTGGAACTTGCAAAAAAAAGATAAATACAAAAATAAGCAAGGGAAGATTAAGCCCATGTATCTCCTTTTCTTTAATGTAATGGCAACGCTGGTAAAAAGTAACTTAAAAACTTCTATTTAACTGTGCCTAACTAATAAGAAGAGAACATAAATCAAAGTAAATGTTCCTTAAATATTAAGATGTTACTACATATATTAACTACATGTCCTTTCTACAAGGGTTAGATATGAGAGAGAGAGAGAGAGAGAGAGAGAGAGAGAGAGCATTCAATTAATTTGCCTTTTTCTTTGCGTCCATCGTCTTTTTCTTCTTCTTTAGAGCAGAGCTGTACAAATAAATACATCGTACACCGTCTAAACCTAGACTGATGATCTGGCGCGTTCCTTTGATAGCAGGTTTACTGGTTAACTAAGTCAATGTCTTATTGATTTATTGTGATTACATTTTAGTGGATAAAAATCAATCAAACGGTAGATTAAAACAACCAATAACATATGGGTTCACGCAATTTGTAATATTGTTTTGTCGATAGTATTGACAGCAATAGTTAACAATTAACCTGGATAAACACCCTTTTCAAAAATCTGAACTGATCCCAAAGGAGAAGATTCATTTGCAAGGTCACATGACCTCCAAACCACCAAAACTTCCCGTAATATTTGGACAGACTATATTATGACAGGCTTTAACCAGATTAGACAAGCAAATCATCAGTACCTAACCATCTCACCACCACTCCTCAGTCACTTTCTAAAATCATCTTTACTAAACTCTTAATTCTTTTTTATCTAATTTAGATGTATATTCCCACCCACCCATATGCTAAATTAATAAATTATTATTGCATATTTATTAATTTTAAATAATTAATAATATATACTAATCATCCAATACAAATAAATAAATTACTTATAAATATATATTTTAGTACCACAACAATACTCTTTATATGCTTTTCTATTAAATTATAAAACAATAGCTTTATATTTTAATTTATCTCGAAATACACATGTGTTCCAACAACATTTACTATTTCACTTTTTATTTAATCTTTCATTAATGATAAAAATGGAAAGAAAATATTTTAGGGGGAATTTTATACATTTTTTCTTAATAATTTTACACATAATTTCATCGAGTTTCTCATTTTTCATGGAAAAAACTAAAGCCTTAAAAATAAAAGATTTACTGAAATTCACATATGTTCGTCAATTTCTTTTCAAGGCATTAATGCCACCTAAATGAATTTGTGAATTAAGTTAATGAAACTGTTGCATATGTATTCGTAAATGAAGTTCATGAAACTGTTGCATCTCCTGACCCAAAGCAAGTATATAAGAACCTCCCATTTTTTCAACAAACCACAAGCATATCCTCCAAGTCTGAAAAATCAGTGGCAAAAGGTTTCAATAGTTTCCTAATCCCAATAAAAGAAACACCATCAAAGGAACTTCTCATGCTGTTGATTGTTGTAGTATTAGCATCTTTGGTCCCACGAGGACTTTCGCAATTGGAACCAAATCCAGGTCCGTCACTTGAAAATGGTACACAGAGGCAGCAATGTTGGAAACCTATTTTCAGCTCGATATGGTGGAAGTGGGAAGTGGAAACGATACTTCTTAGTCATGACCTCCGCAGGGTAGACCTTGCCTTTTGCAATGTCACCAAGGATATCAGTCGTAATTGTTGGCTTGAGATGTTCCCCTCCATGCCTGGCGCCCTAGTGGACATCAAATATTATTGTGGTAAGAAATGTTGGTCGCCTATAACAAGAATTGAAGGATGCTATGTTAAGGTTATGAAGTCAGCTTTTAATCATGGGCAAGTTAGTGAAATTGGCAATGCTTGTTGCCATGCCATCTTAGCAATCCAAGACAACTGCTGGCCTCAGATGTTCCCGTTGCCCCCGTCCTTCCCATCTCGACTAAAGAGCTTTTGTGCTACATCTGCATCTGCACCTGCCCTCTCTTAGTTTGAACTGAGAGTTAATATTATGAATAGAATTTTGCCCTCGGGATGCATTGAACAATATCTTTATATTTATAACTCTAATGCATTTCGTATGAAATAAAAGCATATTTTAAAATAATATATTTCAAACTTTGCGGTCCTTGTGAAAGTATCTTTTTGTTAAGTTGGCGATTCTATCAATATTAAGAGTGCTGACCATATGGAAACACTTAGAAACAATGATCTTCATCTTGCTCTCGGCAGATGTGATGGTAGAGATCATATATGCTTAGATGGCTTCTGACACAATATGTCATTGGACCTTGTATACATGACTGGAAATGATAAATCTATCCTCTTTAGCCATACTAGTTCAGAATCCTGAAATGATGCTCTCAGAAACAATAGATGAATCTTTCTGTTCCTTGAGAGACAGAATATAGCAGCATACATATAACGCACGAAAGTGAATTTACGCAACTCCACAACCAGAGAAAAACCAGCATTACAACTATCTTATTGGGTCAAAGAGAAAATTAAATCTGCTTATTCAAATGTCACAGCAATAACGCTTCGAACATTATACCCATTAGCCACCCACTTCAGGTATCCGTCAACAAAAGTTCCACCAGCATTCCCATTCTTGCTAAATGTTACCGAGTATGTAGCTTTCTGGTTCACTCTACTGAAAATAAGTTCAGCAGGCGTCACCTCAATGTCCACGCCAAGGGGTGCAGAGTACTCAATGAAGTAAGTTGAGTCAGGCTTGCCAACATTTGTTACTGTTCTTGTGTAAGTTTGTGGAGTAGGCCCCAAATTGATGGAAAATGAAGGATAGTTCAATTGAGCTTCAGGTATGCTTGAATCATTTGAGCATTTCACGGCACGTTGCACAATAAGTCCCACCTGTTTGTCAGAATAGCCAAGTCCACATAAGTAAGGAATATAATCATCTGGTTGAATATCGTAAATGAGCCCTGGATCATTTGCTCCTGATGCGTTCACATGGCCTGCACCAATGTCAAAGACAGTAGATAGAACGAACTCCTGATCAGAAATGAGCTTGCCTCCGAGGTTAACCATATTAGCAGTGGTCATGATGGCAGATTTTATGGCTGCTGGTGACCAATCAGGGTGAGCACTTCTGAGCAGAGCTCCAATGCCGCTAAGATGAGGGCAAGACATTGAGGTGCCTGAAATCATATCGAACCTGTTTGTAGTATTATCAACTGAAACTGGCCAAGCAGCTAGAATTCTCACACCAGGGCCTATAATGTCTGGCTTCAAGATCCCTGGACTTGCCACGCTAGGACCTCTCGAGGAAAAGTCAGCAACCTGAGGAGCCTCTGGCAATCCAAGTACAGTTCCTTTAAACACGATTGTAGCTTTCGGAGTTGATGTAGAGTTTATATAGGTTTTGATTGCTAATCCTGCCATGTAACTCACATGTGATGCCGGAAGAACATGAAATTCTGCTTCAGTAACAAAGCCATCAAACTCATCATTCATAACAATCATGGCAAAGCCACCATTGTCTTTCACTTCTTGGCCTTTGAGAACTGTTTCATATGAACCTCCTCTCTCACACAACACTATCTTGCCTTTGACATCAAAATTACTTAGTGATCCTGGCTCGCAGTATGCAGATGATCCAGTACCACTTGCACCAGCATAAACAAGTGGCAACAATGTTGAAGGGGAATCATTTGGCTGGAAAAGGGATTCACCATTTAGCTCTGTATTATTTCCAAGTAAAACTGTTGCTCTTATTGCTCTATCTACAGAGCTTGCTCCTACCGTTAAAATCCACGGTGCCTCATTCGATAAAGAACTACTATCAGGACCAGAATTTCCTGCTGAGCAACTCACAAAGATCCCCTTCTGAATAGCTGCATATGCACCTAATGCAATTACATCATCATAGAAAGGATGAGAGCCAATTCCAAGGGAAAGTGAAAGAACATCAACACCATCCTCAATGGCAGCATCCATTGCTGCCAGTATCTCACTGTCACCTGCCTTACCAAATCTGCCAGAAACTTTATACATAGCCAAGTGGGCTAGCGGTGCCATGCCAATTGCAGTGCCATTGGCCTGCCCGAAGTAATTGGCATTTTGTACAGGACTTCCAGCTGCTGTGCTAGCTGTGTGAGTCCCATGCATGTACTCGTCCAAAGTGTTATTACTGTCAGTAGCGAAATTTCTTACACCAATAAGTTTGTTGTTACACAGTGTTCCATTGTCACATTTCCCTTTCCATTTTGCTGGTGGAGGAGGCAATCCTTCACCACTAAATGAAGGATGATCAGCCGTTATTCCACTGTCGATGAGTCCAATAACCACTCCTTTGCCGTAATTTGAGTAGTTCCAAAATCCTAAATTCTGCTGCAGACCCAAGAAGCTTGGAGTATGGGTAGTGTGCAAAGGAACCATCCTTCTGGGGCGGGCTGATACGAACCCTTTCTTCTTATTCATAGCTTGTACCTCATCTGCTGTCAGTTTTGCTGCAAACCCTGTAACCACATGGCGGTAGGAATGGAGCAAACGTGGCTGGTTTGAACTAAAGGAATTATCTGGCAGAAAAGACTGATACCAGCTATCTAAATCTTTCGACTCCGTGAATTGGTTCCCCTCTGGCTTCTCTAAGAGGACAATGTAAGTCTGCAAGTTTCTATCCTCTTTCACATTTGCAACAGTCGATGAATAAACAGATTTCTCAAGAACTGCTTAGGAAGAGCTAAAATTTGATGCTAGAATAAGGAGAACTATAAGCAACATGATTGGAAATAATTTGCACCTTCTGTTTTCCGTTTTACTGAAGAACTATATAATTCTTCTTCTATATATTAAGTTTACAATGTTAGACGAGTGTGTATATATATGGCATCTTGTTTTAAAAAGGGACAGAGAACTGAATGTGTGATACAATGATGGACGGCATTACATAGTTGAAGTTTATGGTTGGAATTTCTTTATTTCTTGTCCGCACTCATTTCAGCATTTCGGAGTCGGCTACATAGTATGCTTACAAATGATCCATAAGTTAAAATATATTTTTCCTTCTGAGTTGGTGATGCCACCATGTCATAACAAATTAGCGATAAGCCTTGTGAAAGATTATGGTTTCTTTGAATTATGGTCTCTTTGAATGTTACTGTTGGACATTGTTCTAGTATCAAGTGGTCTGTCTTTCTTGTTCACTAAAAATTCCTTTACGTTAGCTCCAAAAGAAATATATCTAAGGAAAATTCTTGTCTTAGTCTTTACACTAAACCATACATAATTAACATATATTAGTTTTAAAAGATGAAATATGTATCAATCATTTAATACTAAAATATAAAATATTCATATATATGTATTCCTCTCTTATTAGTTTTGTTGTACAGGAGGAATTTATAATATTTTGATTACTTTTCCTTTATAGTACGTAACAAACTATGTCTTTTGCTAAAATCTGTAGTCTCTGTTTTACAAAGTTCGCATTAGTACTGGAAGTATTTTGTGTTATTTACTTGTTGGTTTCCAATGATTCCAAAGGATAAAAATTTAAAGTTTCTTAGTTTATTTGGTTTTGCCCTTATTTTTTGGAAAGATTTTCAGGTAAAAGTATAAAATTCTTTCGAAGGCGAAGAAAATCAGTTCTACTATGGTATTGCCTCACATAGATTAAAAGCAAACTCACACGGAAAATCTTAGAAATGAATTTAGATTTTAGATTATTAAAATAAAATATGAAAACATTCTAGTTTTGGTTTTTAAAAGCCTATACTCAGAAGTTGATTGGTGAGTAGCTGAAGATAGTATTTGCCAAAGAACAATAATTTGTTCACTTGAGATATTTTAGAATTTTCAGTGCCGCTTATAAATGTAGTTTTTGATTAAAACGGATATGGCCATGATTAAGGAGTTGCGGGCTTTAGGAGAACTCTTCTACTCAGTAGAAATGGTTATTTACACTGTGATTATGAAAACATTTGCAGTAAGGGAATCAGAACAGCAGCCTTATGCTTTATTTTTCTTTATGTACAATCATCCCTGAAATGTCTAGGAGCTGTTTAATTTACAAGGTTAAGTTCTAAGCAGAAGAATTCATTACTGTTAAGTTTCTTTAAGAACATGAAAAGGCAAATGAAGTTGGATAAGAGAAGTGTTAAGACATGATTACTTTAGCTAGAATTTATGTCTTATTTATTTTTTCTTCATTGCTGCATGTATCTAGCTTGTCTAGAGACAAGTGTAGTTTCCTTAAGCATTTTGTTTAACCTTGCTATGTAGGATTAAGGTGGCTCAGCTAATGATGTTTGTGCTTTTTCAGTTTACTTGTGCTTGTTGCCAAGTTTGTCATTAATAGCTTAAGTTGTATTAATACTGGTTTTTCTTTTAATGAAGTTAAGTTTTTCTAGCAATCACCTTTTTCTCTCCATTTTCTTGCTTTGCATTCTCTAGAAGACTAATAATGGTATCAGAGCCCCTTTGATCTTAAAAGGATCTGTAAATAACCAACTTGTTTTTTTTTTTTTTTTTAAAAAAGAGAAATTACCGTGGAAAGAAGTACACAGATATTCTAGAATTGGTGATTTACATTGTATATTGAGGTTGTTTATATACAACATATTACATAAATGATAGAGAGATTTTAGCTCTTATGATTGATCTGATCCTACAATCAAGCTCCTACTAATCTCCTAAATAAGGAAGCAGTATATTGTTTATTAATACAAATATTTTTTGACTTTCCAACACTCCCCTCAAGTTGGAGAGTGAATATCTTGAACTCGCAACTTGCGGATCATTGGTATGAACATATCATTTCCCAAAGCTTTAGTTAACACATCTGGGAGTTGAATTTCTGACTTTACAAATTTTGTTTCAATAGCCCCTTCTTGAATCTTATCCCTTATGAAATGACAATCTATTTCAATATGTCTAGTCCTTTCATGGAAAACAGGATTAGCAGCAATATGTAACGCAACTTTATTATCACAGTATAATAAAGCAGATTCTTGTTGAAAAACTCCCAAATCTTGAAGCAGACACCGCAACCATGTTAATTCACAACATGCTCCCGTCATTGCTCGTTATTCGGCTTCTGCTGATGATAGAGAAACTTTTTTCTGTCGCTTTGACCTCTATGATATTAAAGAATGACCCAAGAATATGCAGTAACCTGTGGTTGATCTTCTAGTGAGAGGACATCCTGCCCAATCCGAATCATAAAATGCTCTTAGTTTAAAATCATTGTTTGCAGAAAAGAAAAGACCTTGACCAGGAGATCATTTTAAGTAGCGCACGACACGCAAAGCTGCATCCCAATGCTCTTTCCGAGGCTGATGCATAAATCAACTTAGAACATGAACTGCATAGGTGATGTTTGGTCTTGAAATCGTGAGATAAATTAACCTGCCAATAAGCCTTCTGTATTTTCTCGGGTCATGAAGTGATTTACTATTTTCACATAATTTTGTACTACGCTCCATAGGAGTCTCAACAGGAGCAACACCCAATAAACCTGCATCTTTGATAATCTTCAAAGCATATTTTCGCTGAGATATATTAATGCCTTTTCTAGATGTAGAAACTTCAATGCCCAAGAAATATTTTAAATTTCCTAGATCTTCGAGTCAAATTTTTTTATGCAGGAAATTCTTAACATCAGTTATGTTTTCAGAATCATTGCCATCAGAATATCATCCACATAAATCAAGAGGACAGTAAAAGACTTGCCTTCTTTTTTGGTGAAGAGAGAATAGTCTGCCTTGGATTGTATAGAACCAGTTGAACAAATAGTTTCTGGAAACTTTGCAAACTATTGTCTAGACGACTGCTTCAACCCGTATAAGGATTTGTGAAGGCAACAAACTAATTGATTTTCCCCCTGTCGCCGGAGCCCAGAAGGCAATGACATGTATATTTCCTCATCAAGATTGCCAGGTAAAAAAGCATTGTTTACATAAAGATGATGCAAGGTCCAACCCCAAGCAGCAGCAATAGTCATCAAACACTAAACTGAAATAATCTTGGCGGTAGGAGAAAAAGTATCTTGAAAGTCAACACCCTCTAACTATGTGTAGCCCTTAGTAACCAACAACATCCAATTGGAATTTTACCAACAGGAAGAGATGTAAGAGACCAGGTTCCATTGTCCTCAACCTGTAACTCAGCTTGCATCGCTTTCTGCCAATTGGGATTAGCTGCTGCCTCTGAATAGGAACTTGGTTCAACGCCAGATTGTATATTAGCTACAAAGGATCTATAAGTGGGTGTATATCGATGGTAGGAAACATAATGACTAAGAGGATAATGTGTACATTTTGTAGAACCTGGCAGTAGAGGATTAGAGTGGTTAGATGTAACAACAGAGCAGACATAGTCTCGGAGCCTTTGAGGTTGAACTGTGGGGTGGCTTGAGCGGCGAGTAGCAGCTGGTTCGGGCTGAGGTGCAACATTGGAAGGAGCAGGAGGTGGTGAAATTATTTCTTGGTTTGATAGATTGGGACATTGGGTTAGGATTGGATCAATAGCTACTGGATTTATGGGAGATTGGATGACTGTATGGCGAGACGGACGCCGGGTGTAGGTGCAAAGGGTGGTGGAAGGGACGGTGGTTGGTGGTGGATGTGACAGTTGTGTAGTGGGGGGTGATGGGTCGGTTTGGCCAGTCCTCTGTTTAGTGTTTTGATTTACTTGAGAGATGTCAAAAGAGTCATTAAAGGTAGGTGGAATTAGAGGGATTAGGCCAGGAAGATGGGCATTAGTTTGCAGTCTAGAGTAAGTATCTGGATAAGAGGAATAAGGAAAGATGTTCTCATAATTGACATCTCGACTAGTGAAGATTTTTTTTTTTTGTAGTGAGATCGTACAATTTATATGCTTTTTGACCAAGGGGATAACCAATGAAAATAGTGGGAATAGTTCGAGAGTCTAATTTATGAGAAACGTTAACATTTGTAGCATATGCAAGACAACCAAACACACGAAAGTGAGAAAAAATTAGAGGTTTTGAATAGAAAAGTTCATGAGGTGTTTTGAAAGAAAGAAGCGGAGAGGGTAATCGATTAATAATATAAACAGATGTGAGGACACATTCCCCCCAAAATTTTATAGGAAGACTAGCCTGAAACTTTAAGGCACGAGCAACCTGAAGAATATGGCGATGTTTTCGCTCCACTACCCTATTTTGTTGGGGGGTGTAAACATAAGAATGTTGAAAAATGACACCATTATCTTGAAAAAAAAGTGTGAAGAGAAAGAAGTTCGTCGCCATTGTCATTGCAAAAATTTTTAATTCGTGTTCCAAATTGGGTAAGAACATAGCTAAAGAAACGTTTCAAAATAGGTTGAGTTTCATCTTTGTGTTTCATTAAAAAAATTCATGTAAATCGTGTATAATCATCAATAATGGTGAGAAAATAATGAGCACCAGAAAGTGAAACATGACAGTAGGGATCTCAAATATCACAATGAATAATATCAAATGGTTGAATAGAAGAAATAGTACTTGTTCCGAAAGACAAACGACTTTATTTAGCCAAAGGAAAAATATGAAAAATTTTACTTGATTCAACTGAAAGATTCAAAAAATGTTTAGCAAGAAAATTCAATCGTAAAGGAGAGACATGTCCCAAACGATTATGCCACAAATCGGTGGACGAAGTGATGAGGTTGCAGGATGGAGAATTTTTGTTGTGTTTGACTTATACTTATCTTTGTTCACTGCCAATGCCTTCAAATAGTATAGTCCACTCTGTTGTTTACCCAAACCAATTGTCCTCCTCCTAGCCAGATCCTGTAAAATACACCAATAAGGAAAAAAAGTGATTGAACAATTCAAATCTCTTGTTAAACGACTTACAGACATCAAATCCACTTTAAATGTAGGCACAGATAATACATCATGTAAAAGATATTTAGAATTAAGAGGCAATAATCCTTTGACTGCAATCTCATTTTTATCTCCACTTGGCAATAATACAGGTGACAGTGAGCAATTTTTATTCTTGTGGAATAATTATGATAAAACAATATGATTGGTTGCGCCGCTGTCAATGATCCAATTTTGTGAATTTACTTTGGACAAACCTGTTATTGCTACCGTATTAGCTTTTCGATCAGAGGTTGAACTAAATTTGATTTCTTAGTTGTTGAGCATTGAAATAAGCTGTTCCAAATGGGCTTTAGATACAGTAACGGTTCCTTATGCATCACCTGGAGTCATAGAGATATTATTAGCAGACTTAGATTGGGCTAACTTTGCTTTTGGATGAGTAGATGGGCTTTAGATACAGTAACGGTTCCTTATGCATCAACCGGAGTCATAGAGATATTATTAGCAGACTTAGGTTGGGCTAACTTTGCTTTTGGATGAGTAGATGGATACCCAAGTAATTCCCAACAAGTATCAACCCAGTGACCCTCGTCATTGCAGTGTGAACAAAAAAGGTCGTCCTCTTCCAACGCCAATAGAACGGCCTCCTCTGGCCTAGCCGCGTCTTCTTCCCTATCGGCCTCCTGACGACCATCGACCGCTACTCGAATTGTCACCTGAGGACCATCGTCCTTCGCTGCCTGAGTGCCATCGCCCACTGTTCCCGAAAGAATTATTGGATTTTCCACCATAAGATGATGATTGATTATGTTGTTTGGGATTGCTCATGAATGCCATGGTTGCTACTGATTCATTCGCTGCAGAACTGATTGGGCTAACTTTTCAGTTTAGAATAATAAGCAGAAACAGAGAGTTGTCATTGTTTGAGAGATGTGATGCTTTGCTGAATTTCAAAAACACGAGGATCATTACCTTGTGAGAATCGCTCACGTAGATCTTCCCAAACTTCATGAGCAGTAGCATAGTAGATGATACTGTCGGCGATCTCTGGATCAAGAGTGTTGATAATCCAGGAATGGACCATGTCATTGCATCTAGACCAAGATCCATATGAATCAGGATGTTTTTCTTTTGATGGTGGTTCACAAGAGCTATCAACGAATCCTAGCTTGTTCTTTGAGTTCAAAGCCAATGTCATGGCCCTTTTCCAATCAGGGTAATTGTCACCGTTGAGGGTTTTGGAGACTAAAATCATTCCAGGATGATCTGAATGATGAGTGTAATTAGGATCAGATGAATCTGCCTTTGATGATTCAGCAAAGTTTTGATTTTTATTTGTTTCAAAAGGAAGAGGGACATCTCCTTCAGCCAAGATGAGAGAAATACAAGAATGATAATGAAAGGATTTAAAAGAAATAAAGAGTCAGAATCTAGTCATGCTAGTCATGCTCTGATACCATGAAAAGAAGTACACAGGTATTCTAGAATTGGTGATTTACATTGTATATTGAGGTTGTTTATATACAGCATATTACATAAATGACAGAGAGATTTTAGCTCCTATAATTGATCTGATCCTACAATCAAGCTCCTACTAGTCTCCTAAATAAGGAAGCAGTATATTCTTTGACTTTCCAACACACCGTTCTGCTTATTCATCACTTTCTCTTCGAAACTTGACACTGCACATCTTCTTCCTTCCTTCTTTCTTTTATGAGAAATGACAAATGCTCATGCTAATGGCGTTGTCATTATACCACCTCCCATTCTTACTGGCGACAACTACTCCAAATGGGCAGTAAAAATGCAATGCTATCTGCAGGCATTTGATCTGTGGAACTTTGTTGAAGCTGATACAGAGCCAACTCCTTTTACAGATGATGCAACTCATGCTAAAATTAGACACTTTAATGCAGAAAAAGCTCGAAAGTTTAAAGCCAAAACTTGCATTCATTCTGCAGTTTCTGATGTTATCTTTGACAAGATTATATGCTGCAATACTCCAAAGAGATCTGGGATTATTTGAAGGAGGAGTACCAGGGTAATGATAAAACAAGGAAAATGCAGGCACTCAATCTCAGAAGAAAATTTGAGATGGAGAGGATGTTGGAGATGGAAAATGTAAAGGAGTTTACTGACAGACTCATGCAGTAGTTAACAAGATCAGAATACTTGGTGAGGAAATGCCTGACCAGAGAGTTGTAGAAAAAATCTTACTAAGCTTGCCAGAGAGATTTGAGTCAAAAATCTCCTCATTTGAAGGATAACATTGCCTGAACTTCTCAATGCTCTTGAAGCCTTGGAGCAGCGAAGAGCTTACAAGCAAAATGGCTTGACTGAGGGGGCATTCTTTGCTAGACAAAGGGAAGCTAGTCAGTCTAATATGCAGAGAACAAGACAAAATGAATATGTCAAGTGAGGCACATCAATGCTAGACTTAACAATTACTACTTGGTTGCATCTCAATCTATTTTAGAAACAACAACTTTTTAGCTTTGTTTGACCCTCATTCTATCATTATTATAGTTAATCCAAAGTAGGCTATGAACCTACAGAATTACAACCAAGTTGTTAATCTATACCTGCTTATTCAAATATGATAGCAATTGGGCTATTAACTTTATACCCATCAGCCATCCATTTCAGATATCCTTGGGCAAAAGATCCATTAGCTTTCCCATTTCTGCTAAAAGTTACAGAGTAGGTAGCTTTCTGCTTTAGCCCACTAAAACTAATCCTATGAGGTGTCACCAGAATGTCTACACCTTTTGGTGCAAAGATCTCAAAGTCGTAAGCTGAATTTGGCTGGCCAAAGTTCGTAACTGTTCTTGTGTATGTCTGTGGCTTAGACCCCAATATGATAGAAAATGAAGGATAATTTAGCTGTGCTTCAGGTATGCTTGTAACATTTGTGCACTTCACTTTGCGCTGCACAATAACTCGTACATGTTTATCAGAATAACCCAGACCACATAAGTAAGGAATGTAATCATCAGGTTGTATATCATAAATAAGCCCAGGATCATTTGCTCTTGATGGATTTACATGGCCTGCACCCATGTCAAAGACAGTAGATGGAACAAAGTCTTCATCAGAAATGGGCTTGCCTCCAAGGTTATCCAAATTAGCAGTGGTCATGATGGCAGATTTTATGGCAGCAGGTGACCAGTCAGGATGAGCACTTTTGAGCAAAGCAGCAATGCCGCTAAGATGAGGGCAAGACATTGAGGTGCCTGAGATCATATTAAACCTATTTGTGGTATTGTCAACTGAAACTGGCCAAGCAGCTAAAATTCTCACACCAGGGCCTATAATGTCAGGCTTCAATATCCCAGGACTTGCCATGCTAGGACCTCTGGAGGAAAAGTAAGCAACTTGAGGAGCATCTGTCAACCCAACTACGGTTCCTTTAAACAGGATTGTAGCTTTTGGTGATGATGTTGAGTTTATATAAGCTTTGATAGCTGATCCTGCTTCATAATTCACATGTGATGCAGGGAGCACATGAAGACTTGCTTCCGTACTAAAGCCTTCATTCTCATAATTCATTACAATCATGGCAGCACCACCATTTTCTTTTACTTCTTGCCCTTTCGAAATTGTTCCTGAGCCTCCTTCACACAAAACTATCTTGCCTTTGACGTCCACATTTCTCAATGTTCCGTCGTCGCATGATGCTGATAATGCATTACCATTTGCACCTGCATAAACAAGTGGCAGTAATGTTGAAGGAAAATATTTTGGCTGGAAAAGGGATTCTCCATTTAACTCTGCTTTATTTCCAAGTAATACTGTTGCTCTTATTGCTCTGTCTACAGTGCTTGCTCCTACAGTTAGAATCCATGGTGCCTCATTTGATAAAGAACTATTATCAGGCCCAGAATTCCCTGCCGAGCAGCTCACAAAGATTCCCTTTTGAATAGCTGCATATGCACCTAACGCAACCACATCATCATAGAAAGGATGAGTACCGATACCAAGGGATAGTGAGAGAATATCAACGCCCTCCTCGATTGCAGCATCCATTGCAGCCAGTATCTCACTCTCGCCGACCTTCCTGCCTCTGCCAGATACTTTATACATGGCCAAGTGGGCCAATGGCGCCATGCCAATTGCAGTTCCATTGGCCTGCCCAAAGTAACTGGCACCTTGCACGGGACTTCCAGCTGCTGTGCTAGCTGTGTGTGTCCCGTGTGCCACCTCATCGAACAAGTCATTACTGTTAGTAGCGAAATTTCTTGCACCAATAAGCTTGTTGTTGCATGATAATGTTCCCTTCAACTCACATTTACCAGTCCATTTTTCCGGTGGAGGGGGCATTCCTTCACCGCTAAATGAAGGGTGATCAGGTGTTATTCCACTGTCCACAACTCCAATTATCACTCCCTTGCCAAAATTTGAATGTTTCCAAAATCCTAAATTTTGCTGGAGTCCCAGGAAGCTAGGTGTATGGGTGGTGTGCAGAGGGACCATCCTTTGTGGGCGGGCTAACACAAATCCTTCCCTCATCTCCATTGCCTTTGCTTCTTCTGCTGTAAGTTTTGCAGCAAACCCAGTAACTACATGCCGATAGGAATGAACCAAACGTGATAGCTCTGAACTAGAGGTGTTAGCCGGCAAAAATGACTGATACCAGCTACGTAAATCTTTAGACTCCTTGAATTCCCTGCCTTCTGATTTTTCTAAGAGAATAATATAAGTCTCCAAGTCACTTTCCTCTATAACAATTGCATCTTTGTCTGGTGAACCGATTAGTGGCTCAGTAATGGCTTCAGAGAATCTAAAATTTATCAAACTGAAAACAAGGAGAGACAATAGCAGCATGGTTTGCAATGTCTTATATGTTATGTTTTCCATATTGTTGGTAAACAAAAAGAAAAAAGAGAAGTGGCGTTGGTTTTGAGCTTCTACAGCCATATACATATATGCATTTATAGCATATTTTGTTAGAAAAAATATTAACATTTCTTACACAAGTTGGTTGGCATGTCTGTCTTAATTGCATCTCAATTTTAGGCCTTTGTAACTTGGTAATGGTGCCCTGTCCATGTCAATGCTATTGGTACTAGTTTGAAATATGTATGAAGTGCATAGCGATCTATTGTTCTTGAAAAATAGTTTGAATATGCTTTCAAATTTGCTCCACGAACGTGTATGTTTTAGATAAAATTCAACTAGTTTGACGTAATAATCCAATTAGTTGCTGATGTATGGGCCACTGTTGCCCCACAAGCACAAGAAAATTTTCTGTTCACACTTCAATCTTTCTATCCAATTTATCGTATTAAATTAATTTTTGTGCTTCTATTGTTTTCCTTCTAATTATCATGTAAAATTAGATGTTAATGGCTTCCATTATCATGAACACTTGCTCATAATTTCTTGTTTCAATGATGAGTTAATGGCGTGCACCATTATCTTGATTTGAATGCTGCAAGTTGGACTCGTATCTCAACATTATAGTGGAGAGGTTTGCCCACTTCTCCTGTCAATTGTCATCTTTGAATTATGGATTCACATTATTAATGGAATATGAAAGCAGAGTGTTAAGAGTATCTCATAAGAGTAATTGTTAAGAGAGTGTTTAAAGCCAGAAGTTTGCTACCATTACTCTTACTATAATTATCCAAATACAATTTAGATAATGATATGAATGTCAGTTTCATACTTACATTTATTTTAGTTATAAAATTTTATTTTATTTTATCTTTATCATACTCCTTTAATTATGTTTGGATTTAGTCAACTTTATAAATGAAAAATTGACATGTTGTAAAAATAATCAATATGAAAAGAATAATTAAATGAAAAAAGAAATACAACATCCTATTTTTTATTAATATGGTGACTGAATTATAACTAAAATTAAAATTGAATGACAGAAATAAAATAACTTAAAGTTTTGTAACCAAAATAAAATTAAATGTATAATTCAATGACCATTTGTATTATTAATGCCTAATAGAATCACAATTATGTTATTAATCTATGCCTATTTATTTAATAAATAATTATAATTTAGTATTTTAACTTTTTAATTTTTTCTATTTCAGTTTTTAAGCTTTTCTTTTTATTCAATCGTCTAAACTTGCTAATTTTTATATATTATGGTGTCTTTTGTAATTTTTACATGTAAATTACTAATTTAATTTATTTCACACGTAAAATAACTTAAATATCCTTACTTTTCGTTACTTATGATTTTTTTATTTCTTGTTTCCTTTTTTATTATTTTTTTTAAATCTTTTTTAATACTAAAAAATAAAAAATGTTATATTAATTTTTCTTTTTTTATTGATTTATTTTTTAAAAATCCGTTGTTTTTTTAAAAAATGGATAAAAAAAGAAAATAAAAATAAATAATAAATAATAATATACAATTATTTTAAAGGTGACTATTTAATTCAATAATTTATTGTCAAAAATAAGTTATATAAAACACTTTAAAATAGAAAATACTGTAATTTTCCCTTTATTCGAATAGGATATCAATTGGGCTCCAACACTATACCCGTCAGCGGCCCATTTCGGGTATCCTTGGGCAAGAGATTCATCGGCAACGTTACCGAGTATGTAGCTTTCTTACTCCAACAAAACTACTGTAATGTCTGCACCTTTTTGGTTTAAAGATCTCAAGATTATAAGCCGAATTTAGCTGTACAAAGTTTGTAATTGTTCTCGTGTATGTCTGTGGACTAGAACCAATCTTATAGCAGATGATGGGTAATATAGCTGCTTCAGGTAACATTTGTGCACTTCACCTTTTGCGCTGTACAATAACTCGTAAATGTTCGTAGATAAAACCCAGCCCATATAAGTATGGAATGTAATGGCAGATTTTATGGCAGCAGCCAGCAGGTGACCAGAGCACTTCTGAGTAGAGCAGCAATGCCACTAGGATGGGGACAAGCCATCGAGGTGCCTGAGATCATACTAAACCTATTTGTGGTATTGTCAACACGAACTAGCCAAGCATCTAAAATTCTAACACCAAGGCTTATAATATCAGGTCTCAATATCCTAAGGCATCTCCAAGTAATAGCATAATTAGGATTTTAGTTAATATGGAGTAGACTCTCATAATGATAATTCTTAAACTACTTCCGAACTAAAGTTATATTCTTAATTTTCCATAATCCCCAAACTAGAGAAAATCGAACAAATTTAGAATTAAATAAATTTTTTTATTTTAATTTTTTCTTAAACTACACCCAGCTACAGTCTCCCCCTGCCTTTGTCATGAGGAAAACCAAGCAACTTGTGAAGTATCTGTCAAGCCAACTACGGTTCCTTTAAACAAGATTGTATAGCCTTTGGCGATGATGTAGAGTTTATATAAGCTTTGATAGCTGATCCTGCTTCGTAATCCACATGTGAGGCAAGGATCACTTGTAGCCTTGGTGCTATACTTAAGCCTTCATACTATTACGGCTGCACCACCATTATCTATTTTGGCTGGAAAAGAGATTTACCATTTAGCTCTCTTTGTTTCCGAGTAATAATGTTGCTCTTGTTGTTTCTCAACTCTGCCGCTGGCTCAACCCATTCCCTACAAACTAGAGTTGGCAATTGGTGCAGTGTCGTACAGATACGGAGACGCTTGTGTGTAATATAAAAATGACTAATTCAATTATAATCCAATTAACTAATTATATCAAAACATCAAACTCAACTACAGATATATTTCAAGTAATAAGTTTGTTAAATTATTTTTAAAAAAATAAATATTCTTAAATAAAAAAATTAATCATTAAAAAATCTCAAAAAATATATTGTTTAAATATAAAATGACTCAACTTTAAGTTATTATTTTGTACTTCTTTCTATTACATTGTCAAAAATTTCAGCATTGCATATCATATAGTATAAACTGTTTAATTTAATAAAAGATATATAATGAACATAAAAAAAAATGACATACTAATACTTTTTATATAAATTTGAATTAAATTTTTTTAATAATTTCACTGAATAACACATTAAGGCATTAAATGAAAATTTAATAGCTGTAAACTACGGCAGCACCTTGATATAAATTTTAGAATAGGATATTAGTTTGCTGATTATTTGTTTTCTGATGAACATTAGAAAGAAAGGTGAAATTAAAGAATTCTTTTGACATTATAAATCTATTCTCTTCAACATATTATTCTCCATCATAGCAGCAGATAATTATATTGCAATCGACTCTTGAGCGTTATAACTATGCTTATTCAAAGATGACAGCAATTGGGCTTGCAACACTGTAGCCTTCACCTACCCAAGTCAGGTAACCTTGGGAAAATGGTCCACCAGCTTTCCCATTTTGGCTAAATGTTACTGTATATGTGGCTTTCTCATTCACCTCACTGAAATGAATTATATCAGGCGTCACCTTAACATCTACGCCTTGTGGTCCATAGATCTTAGGAGTGTATGCTGAAGTAGGCTTCCCAACATTTGTAACTGTTCTTGTGTAAGTTTTTGGAGAAGAACCCAATTTAATCGAAAATGAAGGATAATTGAGTTGAGATTCAGGTATGCTTGAATCGTTTGTGCACTTCACTGATCCCTGCACAATTAGTCCTACTTGATTGTCAGAATAACCCAGACCACACAAGTAAGGAATGTACTCTTCAGGTTGGATATCATAAATAAGCCCTGGATCATTTGCTCTTGACGGATTCACATGGCCTGCACCCATGTCAAACACAGTAGCTAGAACAAACTCTTGATCAGAAATGGGTTTGCCTCCTAGGTTATTCAAATTAGCAGTGGTCATAATGGCAGATTTAATAGCAGCAGGTGACCAGTCAGGATGGGCATGTTTTAGCAGAGCAGCAATGCCACTAAGATGAGGGCAAGACATTGAGGTGCCTGAGATCATATCAAACCTGTTGGTGGTATTGTCAACTGAAACTGGCCAAGCAGCTAAAATTCTCACTCCAGGGCCAATGATGTCAGGTTTCAGGATACCGGGACTTGCAATGCTAGGGCCTCTTGATGAAAAATCAGCAACTTGAGGAGCATCAGGTACGCCAACAACAGTTCCCTTAAACAAGATTGTAGCCATCGGAGATGATGATGAGTTTATATAGGCTTTAATAGCTGATCCTGTAATGTAATTCACATTTGATGCCGGGAGCACATGAAGACGCGGTGTTGTAATAAAGCCCTCGTCATTGATTACAATCATGGCAGCGCCACCATTGTCTTTCACTTCTTGGCCTTTGGAAATTGTTCCAAAGTCTGCTCCCTCGCACAGCACTACCTTGCCTTTGATATCAACATTCTTCAATGATCCTGGCTCGCAGAATCCAGATGATGCATTACCATTTGCACCTGCATAAACAAGTGGCAACAGTGTTGAAGGAAAATCTTTCGGCTGGAAAAGGGATTCACCGTTTAGCTCTGCATTATTTCCAAGTAATACTGTTGCTCTAATAGCTCTGTCAACAGTGCTTGCTCCTACGGTTAGAATCCATGGTGCCTCGTTGGACAATGAGCTATTATCAGGTCCAGAATTTCCTGCTGAGCAACTTACAAAGATCCCCTTCCGAATTGCTGCATATGCACCTAATGCAATCACATCATCATAAAAAGGATGAGAGCCAATTCCAAGGGAAAGCGAAAGAACATCAACACCATCTTCAACGGCAGCATCCATTGCAGCCAATATCTCACTGTCACCTGCCTCACTCGCACTTCCAGAAACTTTATACATAGCCAAATGAGCCAGTGGTGCCATACCAATTGCAGTACCATTGGCCTGACCAAAGAAATTTGCATTTTGGACAGGGCTTCCAGCTGCTGTGCTAGCTGTATGGGTACCATGCATGTACTCGTCCGAAGTGTTGTTACTATCAGTAGCAAAATTTCTTACACCAATAAGTTTGTTATTGCACAGTGTTTCATTGTCACATTTCCCTTTCCATTTTGCTGGTGGTGGAGGCATTCCTTGGTCGCTGAATGAAGGGTGATCAGGCGTTATTCCACTGTCGATTAATCCAATTATAACTCCCTTGCCATCGTTTGAGTAGTTCCATAATCCTAAATTATGCTCTAGACCCAAGAAGCTAGGTGTATGAGTTGTATGTAGAGGCACCATCCTTCTAGGGCGGGCTGACACGAATCCATCCTTATTTTCCATTGCCTTTACATCTTCTGCTTTGAGCCTTGCAGCAAACCCTGTTGCCACATGGCGATAGGAGTGTAGTAAACGCGGTTGCTCGGAGCTAAAGGCGTTAACCGGCAAAAATGAATGGTACCAGCTATCTAAATCTTTTGACTCTGTAAAAACTGAGCCTTCTGGTTTCTTTAAGAGGACAATATAAGTCTCTGAGTTCCTTTCCTCTTTCACTGCTCCATTAGTTGATGAATCAAGTGGCTTCTCAATGATGGCAAGTGAGGATCTCAAAGAGAAGTGAAGAGTTAGGAGGACCACCAGCAACATGATTAGAGATACTTTGGACCTTATGTTTGCCATACTGGAATTAGTAGAAAATGAAGTTCTGGTGTTTTTGAGCTGCTATCCTTACGGTGTGCATATATATAGTATATTTCAACAAACAGATAGTGGAGAATGTGATAATGGCCGGCATTTATCGAAGTTGGACTCTCATGGTTGGCATTTTCTTTCATATATAGTAGTTCATGCATAAAAGTTTCGCCCTAGGACTTGGTATGACCGCCCGTCCATGTCATAACAAGGCTGCGATACAACTTATGCAAGATTAAGGTTTCTTTGAATGTTAATTTTGGAACTGCCAACTGGTTTTCTATTTCTTGTTAGCCACAAGTTCTTTGAACTTTTCTTGAAAGAGCCATAATTAATAAAGAGTATTCTAAGGAATTCATTAATGATTCTCAGTATAGGAGACAAAAGAAATTATTTTCATCCTTCTTTTATAGGATTTGACATTGGTCAGAATGTTGTGTGTTTGTATTTTCTCTTCTTTTTTTTTTTGGTTCTTATTGCTTGCACGTTACAAGATGTTTAAAAAATTTGCTTGCTACTGTTTACCTTTTAGTTTACAATATTCTAGGATGGTCAATCTTTGGTTTTGCTTCAAAAATCGAACTCTGTAGTGAACAGAGTAAAAGAATATTAGCCAAAACATTATCATTTGAACCTTCACAAAAGTAAAGAAAAGTTAAGTTGATAATATAATGTGTACAATTGGCCTTTCTCACAGCCATGAATGATAACTAAATTGGTTTTATTTCCTTAAGATCCCATCCGTTTCCGAATTAATTCACATGCGACTCGATACTTGCAAGATAATCCACTCGTGATCAAAAAAGGAAAGAACTGTAATGATAAGATGTAGAGGGTTGTGTGCACTTAGGCTGGTCCCAAAAGCATCTGATACATCTCGTGGTTGTGTTTACATAACCGCCTGCTTTCTAATATGGAGAGACGGAGACGGCAAATAACTTCATTTGGGATTTGTAGTTGGTGTAATCCTTTTGATGAGGATATTCATCACTCTCTTCAGGATTACACGAAAGTGGAGGACATTTGGTTGAAGTTAGTGACTATTGGACTACTTTCATTTCTGTTGGATTACTTAAATGTTATCAGTTAAATGTCTATGTAATTGATGTAATCTGATTTAGGTGAAAAGTAATAGCCATCCTTATTTCAAGCAGGAAAGCATGGCGTTAGGTTGCTTTTGATTTTGTCTAAGAGAAGCTAACTTCTTCCTATAAAAAGAGAGGCTACTGCTGGAGCATGAACATTATGTGCATTGTATGGAAAAGCAAGAGATGGAAATGAGAAAGAAAAGAAAGAAAAAATGTTTATATTTTTCAGAGTTACAACTTTTATTTTCTGATGCAATATGTTTATATTTTCTGCTGTAACTTTTTTTGTTTCATGTTCTTCTTTTCTTCCTCCCAAATCCAACAATCTCGTTGCCATTAAAAGATTGGACTCTTGTCAAACCTCTCTTATGGTCCAGATATTCCTTCTGAGATTGGTCGACCGAAAGTTTTTGGCAGATGCTGTTGGATTATCTGGATTCACAGGAACGGAACGCTCTTTGATGAGAACATTGTTCTGCCATCTAATCCGATTCATATGACTCTGGGGACTTTTTGCTGAGGCTACTGGTAGGAAAATACTGATGCGGGCAGAGGGCCCTGCTATAAGGGTGCGGGTGGAGTAAGCCTGAGGTGAGGTGGTGCAGATTTAATAAAGATGGTGCCATGCGAGCCAGGATGGGAAATGCTAGTGTTGGCGGGATTATCAAATCTTGCTCCGTTCCTTTTCTTGCTCTGTAATATGAAGGAAGCTGGGGTTTTTCACATGGATTGTGTTGCTTAGATTCAATCTCTTTCGAGTGTTGTAGGGAGCCTATCGGCTTTGGTAGTTTCGCAACAAACATCCATGTTTTCCGTTCTGAAAAATCGATAATAAATAAGCTTTTTTATCAAAAAAAATCAGGGACTCTAATAGGGAATGGCTAGGAGGTTTGTGGCTAATCTTGGTGGTTGCACTGCTATGATGGCCGAGCTTTGGGGGTTATTTACGGTTTAGTTACGATTGGCCTGGAGCAAGGGTACGTTTCAGAAGGATCATTCTTGAAGCAGATAACAAGAGTGTGATTATTGGACAGTTCGATTAATGGAAAGTTAGCTCGCTGAAGAATGTTTCCTTAGTCAACGAGATTCTTATGATGCTGGACGGCGATCAACGAGATTGCAGGTTGAGATAGGATCTTATTCATACTAGGAAACATTCTTATGATGCTTGCGACGGGAGAGCTGACTTTCTCGCTAATATGCGTTTTGGTCTGTTATCTTGTGCTTCAGGACGTCATGAGACTGTCTTTTCCTAGAATCTATACATTCGGCCGTTCAGCCTCATTTGATAAGGAGAAAAGGGCAAAAAAGAGAGAGAGAGAAGGAAAACAGTTTTATAGAGCTTTGATTCCATAATTTGGCTTTTCAAGCATTAACAATATTACCATTAGTAGATAGTAATATTTGATATCTTTTTAGTTAGCATTTGCTGGGCACTAGTTTGCATTTTGTTGCTCTATAATTTCTTTAAAAAATATTAAAGTTAAATTGTTGTTCGCCAGTTTAACTAAATTAATTCTTTTACATAAAAAAGTTAATCAATTTGCTCATTTCAATTTTCTGACAGACAGAAAATAAATCGATATTATTTATTATTTTAAATACTAACACTCTTTATTATAAATATTAATTAAAAATTTTTTAAACAATTGAAAATAGAATATTTTTTATTTTTCTTTATAAAAATAAAATAATATATGATAGCATGTTTAATATCTTTACTTACTAATACAAAAATATATTTATTATATAAATAAAAAAAATTAGTATATATATTTTATGTTTAATAAATAATTAACATGTCTTATTAAAATTATAATATTATATTATACATTGTTGAAAATAAATTTATAATTTAATGTCTATATTGATTAATAAACATATAAACAACAACTATAAATTATTTAACGAATGTAATTGTCTATCAGCTCCACTTTCCATATATAATTAATGCATAACTAAATGTTTTTATTTTTATTTATTTCTTTAAATTTATACAGCCTTTTTTCAAAATTTACATTAATATTGCAATTGTTTATCTTTGTTGGTGTCTACTACTTCCAAACGATTCGAAGTTTCTTGATTAATTGGTTTTGTCAAAGTCTTGTAATTCTTTTTCAACCAAAAAAAAGAGAATCTCGTAATTCTTTCTGGGAGGGAAATTACCAATACTTGATTTTTCTTTCTTGAACAATTAATTACCAATACTTTATCAGTATAGACATTTTGAAGAAAGTCAATCCTAGATTAAAAGCAAACTGACACTGCAAATTTTAAAACTAAATTTAGATGAAATTTTAGATTATTAAGTAAAGCATAAAACATTCTGGTTTTGGTTTTTCAATCCTATGCTTAGAAGTTGATTGATGAGTATTTTCCAAAGAACATAAAGTTTGTTCACTTCTGATGCTTTAGAATCGTCATACCACTGGTGATAACGCAAACTGGAACACTGCCCCCCTTAAGCATCTCCATTATAATTTTTGGTTAAGTTGGATCGGTCATAAGAGGCTAAGGGCTTAACGAGAATGCTTCTATTCAATGAAAATGTTATTCACGAAGTGCTTATGAAACCATTTAATGCAAGGAAAATATTTCCTTATTCAGAATGGCAGCCTTATGCTTCTTTTGATGCATATTCATCGCTAAGCTAACCGGGAGCTGTTTAATTTATAAGTTCAGGTTCTATGCAGAAAAATTCATCAATACTTGGTTGCATCTCAATCTATTTTACAACAAAGATTATACTTGATCTGTTCCACATTATTATATATAGTTAATCCAAAATAGGCCATAGACCTATACAGAATTACAATTATGTTATTAATCTGTACCTGCTTATTCAAATATTACAGCAATTGGGCTTCCAACACTATATCCTTCAGCCACCCATTTCAGATATCCTTGGGCAAACAATCCATTAGCATTCCCATTTTTGCTAAATGTCGCAGAGTATGTAGCCTTCTGGTTTACTCCATTGAAAGTAATTTTTTGAGGTGTCACCATAACGTCTACACCTTTTGGTGCAAAGATCTCAAGGTAGTAAGCTGAATTTGGCTGGCCAAAGTTTGTAACTGTTCTTGTGTATGTCTGTGGACTGGACCCCAGTTTGATAGAAAATGAAGGGTAATTTAGTTGTGCTTCAGGTATGGTTGCAACATTTGTGCACTTCACTTTTCGCTGTACAATAACCCGTACATGTTTATCAGAATAACCCAGCCCACATAAGTATGGAATATAATCATCAGGTTGTATATCATAAACGAGCCCTGGATCATTTGCTCTTGATGGATTCACATGGCCTGCACCCATGTCAAAGACAGTAGCTGGAACATAGTCTTGATCAGAAATGGGCTTGCCTCCAAGGTTATCCAAACTAGCGGTAGTCATGATGGCAGATTTTATGGCAGCCGGTGACCAGTCAGGATGAGCACTTTTGAGTAGTGCAGCAATGCCAGTAAGATGGGGGCAAGACATTGAGGTGCCTGAGATCATGTTGAATCTATTGCTGGTATTGTCAACTGAAACTGGCCAAGCAGCTAAAATTCTCACACCAGGGCCTATAATGTCAGGTTTCAATATCCCAGGACTTGCGCAACTAGGACCTCTCGAGGAAAAGTAAGCAACTTGGGGAGCATCTGACAAGCCAACTACAGTACCTTTAAACAAAATTGTAGCCTTTGGCGATGATGCTGAGTTTATGTAGGCTTTGATAGATGATCCTGCTTCGTAACTCACATGCGATGCAGGAAGCACATGAAGCCTTGGTGCTGTAATAAAGCCTTCAAGGTCATCATTCATTACAATCATGGCAGCACCACCATTATCTTTTACTTCTTGGCCTTTGGAAATTGTTTCAATCCCTCCTTCACACAAAACTATCTTGCCTTTGACATCCACATTTTTCAATGATCCATGGTCACAGGACGCAGATGATGCATTACCATTTGCACCTGCATAAACAAGTGGCAGTAATGTCGAAGGAAAATCTTTTGGCTGGAAAAGGGATTCTCCATTTAGCTCTACTTTGTTTCCAAGTAATACTGTTGCTCTTATTGCTCTGTCCACAGTGCTTGCTCCTACCGTTAGAATCCATGGTGCCTCGTTTGATAAAGAGCAACTATAAGGCCCAGAATTCCCTGCTGAGCAACTCACAAAGATTCTTTTTTGAATAGCAGCATACGCACCTAATGCAATCACATCATCATAGAAAGGATGAGTACCAATACCAAGGGATAGTGAGAGAATATCGACGCCCTCCTCGATTGCAGCATCCATTGCAGCCAGTATCTCACTCTCGCCGGCCTTCCTGGCTCTGCCAGATACTTTATACATGGCCAAGTGGGCCAATGGCGCCATGCCAATTGCAGTTCCATTGGCCTGCCCAAAGTAACTGGCACCTTGTACGGGACTTCCAGCTGCTGTGCTAGCTGTGTGTGTCCCGTGTGCCACTTTATCGAACAAGTCATTACTGTTAGTAGCGAAGTTTCTTGCACCAATAAGCTTGTTGTTGCATGATAATGTTCCCTTCAACTCACATTTACCAGTCCATTTTGCCGGTGGAGGGGGCATTCCTTCACCGCTAAATGAAGGGTGGTCAGGTGTTATTCCACTGTCCACAACTCCAATTATCACTCCCTTGCCAAAATTTGAATGTTTCCAAAATCCCAAATTTTGCTGGAGTCCCAGGAAGCTAGGTGTATGGGTGGTGTGCAGAGGGACCATCCTTTGTGGGCGGGCTAACACAAATCCTTCCCTCATCTCCATTGCCTTTGCTTCTTCTGCTGTAAGTTTTGCAGCAAACCCAGTTACTACATGCCGATAGGAATGAACCAAACGTGATTGCTCTGAACTAAAGGTGTTAGCCGGCAAAAACGACAAATACCAACCATGTAAATCATTAAACTCCATGAAGTCTGCGCCTTGTGGTTTTTCTAAGAGGATTATGTAAGTCTCCAAGTTAGTTTCCTCTATGACAATTGGATCATTGTTGGATGAACCGACATTGACGAAACTGTGAACAAGAAGAGCCAATAAGAACATGATTTGCAACATCTTATACTGTTGGAAAGCAAAATAAAAAGAAATTGGAAGTGGTGTTACAACCATCTACATGTATACATCCTTTGCACAGGTCGGAATGTGTTGGTTGGCATTTCTCTTTCAATCGCATGTCTATAGTCTATGCCTTTGTGCCCTGTCTATCAATGCTATTGCTTTCGAAAATTACTTTTGAATATTCTTTCAAATTTCCTCCACAAACGTACCATCTATGTCTTAGATAATATAATAATAATCATGATGATTAATCAATTTTCCGAAACAAATTAAAAAGGTGAATATAACCTTTTATGAACTTCGCTCCACAGGTTCACCATCCGCTTGTTTTAGTTAAATGTCCCATCTTTCTCTTTCTATTTTAAATAAACCATAATTAGAAAGATTTTAGTTTTAGCTTTTATGACATTTCCAAATTAAAAGTTCTAGTTCTAATCTCAAATATTAGAATGAAATAAATTAAAATATATATCTTGAAAGTAGTAAAGATCAAAGAATGAAGATTTTTATTTCTGATGGTAAATATTTTGCTAGTTTATAGGATAAGAATATTTTTATTTTTATTTTTATTTTTTATGGTAAATATTTTACTAGTTTATAGGATGAGAATAATTTTATTTTTATTTTTCTCTTTTGTGAAAGGAAAGATTAATAGTTAATGACAGACAGTTATTTATTACAGAACAAAACTTTTATAAGAATGGAGAAAATAAAAGTAAAATCTATGGTTAAATATATAAATAAATAAATAAATATATATATATATATATATATATATATATATATATATATATATATATATATATATATATATATATATATATATATAACCAATTTCATAAATAGATATATTACCAATTGGGTTCTTCTAAATGGAGCCTGGATATTTCATTTTTTTAGGCCAAATAAGCTAACCATAAATTATTCTAATTGATATATATAATATTAATATGAGTACCTTAAAAGCATAAATCTAATTGGACTTCATTGCATTTCACGCTCCAAATTTTAGATAATTTAATCAATCTTTCTTGAGAGAAACCGAGAATATCTCAATCAGGAAAGAGAATGGGAGAATCCCTTATGACCCAATATTTCTGAACAAGTTCCTAGATAACAAGTCTAAGAGTCAAATCATTGTTGAGAGAATGGGAGAATCCCTTATGACCCAATATTTCTGAACAAGTTCCTGGATAACAAGCCTAAGAGTCAAATCATTGCTATTTGACCCAGACCTATTCTAAAAAAGTTGAGGCATTTCGAATTGTTTGTTGACACGGACAAAGTCAAGGAAAACCTCTAAAATTATTCCAATATTGGACCTTGGACATATAATAGTTTCCAATCAAATCTCTTTAGAAAGAAGATCTTTTGTCTCACGGTAGCCTACTCAAATCCCCTTACAAAATTTTCGTTATTGGTTAGCTATATTTTTCACATGTTTCTAGCGATTCACATGGCATCATCAAATAATACAAGTTTTGAATATGAATCTATAACACACTAGAACGCCCTTGTTGACGATCCTTTACCGATAGCATCTAGGGTCTCTCAAACAATGTGATATCTCACACCGGGTAAATTCTTAACCCTTCCCCCTCTTACTAAGACTATAAAATGTTCTTGTGAATTATGGCCAATACCAGGTATATAAGCAATAATTTCAAATTTGGAGGTTAATCATACTATGGAAACTTTACGTAAGGCAGAGTTTGTTTTTTTGGGGGTGATGCTAAAAAAGTTGACAAATAAGTCACCCTCACTGCCACTCTATAGAACTGTACATGAGATTTTACCTCATATGGTTCCTCGTTCAATTCTTTCGAAGTCATTGGATCCTTTTTCTCGTTCAAAAAGTTCATCCCTTCATCTACTCCGTCCTGAAGAGTAACTAGGACAAATTTTCAATTGAACATTTTCCTTTTTTGATTATTCTCAAAGGAGAATATTCTTCTTTTTATTAAACATATGCAGATCTAATCACGATCTTATAATAAGAAAAAGAGATCTTTCTCAATCAATCCTTTTGCCCCCCTTATTCTTCGAGAATCAAAAAGATTTTTTTCAAGTTTGAATTTGTTCATTTGGAATCTGGGCTCTTCTACTTCATTTTTATTTATTTATTTATTTAGTATTTTATTATTATTATTTTTCCCTCTCTTTTATTTTTTATTTCTTTTTTTATTCTGTTATGTTATTTCTTAAGTCCCATAGATTTGATCTTGTAGAATCTAACCCATTTTCTCATTGAGCGAAGGGTAAGACTGATATTTTGATCAAAAGTACTATGTGAAATCTTCAGCTTTTTTCTCTTTTGCTATCCCTATCCTATAGGTACAACGTTTGAATCAATAAAGAACCTTTTCTTTTATATTTGTATGAATCGATATTATTACATTTTGATTCCTTCCAGGCACCTCCCAAAGAAAATCCCGAATTGGATCCCAAATTGACGGTTAGTGTGAGCTTATTCATGTGGTTATACACTCTTTGAGTAAGAATCTATTTTCTAAAAGATCCTGGCTTTCGTGCTTTGGTGGGTCTCCGAGATCCTTATATGTTGGGATATCTATATGATTTGATCGATTACGTAAAACACGATGTAGCAATGGAAACGGGATAAGTATACAGAAAAGACAGTTCTTTTCTATTCTATTAGTATTTTATATTCTGTTAGTATTCGATTAATATTAGTTAGCGATTCCAGCTCAGTGAGTCCTCTCTTCCATGATGAACTGTTGGCATCAGTCCTACATTTTGTCTCTATGGATCGAGGAGAAAGGGACTCAATGAGAAAAGGATTGTACCATGAAAGAAGCAAGGAGGTCAACCTCTTTTAAATATGAAGGTCACTTAGGTTTATTTGATGAAACATAAGTCTCAGACTTCTTTACTGTTACAAAGATTTTTATCAGCTTATCCTTACTCAATTCAAAGTTGCAATAAAACAAATTAGAATTGATAATGGACCAGAATCCCATCTCCCTACCTTTTATGCTTCTCATGGCATAATACACCAAACTTCTTGTGTCTACACCCCACAACAGAATAGAGTTATAGAATGCAAACATCAACACTTATTAGTGGTTGCTAGAGCATTCTCCTTTGGTGCAAAATAAAACACCTTTCTAAAGGATTTTTTTTCATAGAATTCCTACTTATTCACACTTTAGAGTCTTTGGGTCCTTATGTTTTGCTGCAACAATATCTTCTTTAAGAAAGAAGTTTGAGTCTAGATCTAGACAGTGTGTATTCATTGGATATCGAATTAAAGCTAAAAGTTATAAGCTTTATGATATTGAAACTAAGGCTGTTTTCATTTCTAGAGATGTTCAATTTCTTGAACATGTCTTTCCTTATGCTCTCTCACAATCTTCTAAGTTTCATTTTCATGACCTTGTTTTATCAAAATTTATTTCTTCAGATATTTCTGATTTTTCTTCTCCTCCTCATACATCCTCTACATCAGTTGATGATAGTTCTACTACTTTCACTAATCATCATACTGATCATGATCATTTGCATACTCCTCCATCTTCATCTTCTTCTCTTTCACCTTCTCAACCTTCATCTTTTCTCCATTCTTTTCCACATTCTGATCATAATCCATCTCCTCCTATACCAATTTAAACAAGCTTAAGGACTCATCATATTCCATCATATCTCAAAGACTACCATCGTGCTTTGAGGCCTTCCTCTCATTTCTGTTCTACTTCACATCCTATTCAGAGTCACTTATCTTATTCTAAACTGTCACCTTACAAACATTTCTCTTATTGTTTCTTTTACTTTTGAACCATCCACTTATTTTAAGGCAGCAAAGTATGATCATTGGCAAACAACAATGAGGGAAGAATTAGATGCTTTGGAAGAGAATAAACTTGGAAAATAGTTCCACTTCCTTCTAGTAGAAATGTTGTGGGGAGTAAATGGATTTATAAAGTTAAATTCAACTCAGATGGTAGCATAAAGAGGTATAAAGCTCTGGCCCTAGCTGTTGTAAAAGAGTGGTTTCTATCTCAACTAGATGTGAACAATGCCTTTTTAAATGGGAAGCTTATTGAAGATGTGCGTATGGAAATTCCTAAAGGCTATCAGATTCAGGGGGAGAGACAATATGAATCTGACAGCAAACAACATAAGCAGAAGCTTGTATGCAAACTTCAAAAATCACTTTATGGTTTAAAACAAGGCTCAAGGCAATGGAATGCCAAGTTTACTGAATTTTTATTGAAGAACGGCTTCTCACGGTCTAAGGGAGATTATTCCCTCTTCATCAGGAAATAATCAAATGATAATTTTATAGCTTTGCTTGTCTATGTGGATGATATAGTGATTATTGGATCTAATTAGTGTTTTAGGCATTTGAAGGGAATGAAGAATTGGTTCTATTTGGGTTGATAAAAGTTTTGGCATGTTGTTTTTGTTTCTTTAGCAAAGCTACGGGGATTGCTCATGCAATTTGGCTTGCTCACAAGCTTGGGTAAGAGTAGTGGGTTTAAACAGCTTGACAAGAGGCCTGAGCTCTTTGCTCAGTCCACTTATAAAACTCGATACAAAGTAGCGTTCTCCTAAATAGGGTGGTATTTTAGCATTAAAGACTTCATTTCCTCAAACTTTTCTTGGTATTCATTGTCCCTCTTTGTTTCATTTTATTAAACTTTTCTACCACATTTTCGACCGTAAGTTCTCCAAATCTTTTCCAAAGTTCTTCAGCAAACTCCTCCCAAGAACTACCTTCATTTTGTACCTGCCACTCTTGAAACTAAATATTTGCCTTCTCTCCCAAATAGAGAGTGGCTAAATCAATCTTATATTCATCTAAAATGCCAAAAAGTTGGAAATACTTCTGGCATTTTCGAATCCACAATCTTAGATTAATGCCATCAAAGTTAGTTAATTCTATCCTTGGTATTCTATTTCCAAAAACATAATTACTAGCATTAGCATAACTATTCAAACTTGATTCCCCCGCATGTAAATTTTTTGTATTAAGGATAGGAGTTGTTAAGATTCCATTACCTTCCACACGACTTCCTCCAATATTGACATGTTTGGCAGCAGCGGTAGCTGGTGGTATAGGAGTTGATGTTGGTGAGGGTGAAAGGGTCTTTTGGGACGTAGCCTGAGCTAGGGACTTCATCATCTCCATCATTTGATTCATATGTTGCTGCATCATATGGTGAGAAGCTTGCACTGAGGCTTGTAGAGCCTATTGAGATAGCTTCTGCTCTTGTAGTTATTGATTATACAGCTCAAGGTTACCAAATATTTCTTTTTGAAATTCTTTACTCTTTTGCTCTATGTTCTTTACTTGCTCCACCACAGTGTGCAACTGTGAGGTATCATTTACAACAGCCTTTTTCTTAGTCATACCTCTAATGGCAGCTAGAGTTTCCTCAGGTTCTAACTGCTCTGATACCAAATTATCAGGAACCTAGCTCATAAAGGGATAGGGTAATATTGTTCTTGGATTTGAGATAGAAAAGAGAATAAAAAGAATAAGGAAAGAATAAGGAATAGAGTGAATAAAAGGTAAGGAGGAAGATAGATTTCGTATTGATATTTAACATAAAAATACAATAGCCTCCTTTATAGTATTAATAGTCAATGATTGGCTCCATTTCCAATATATCAGCTGTTGTAACAGAATCCAACTAGAAGACAAACTAAAATACTGGCAAAATGACTAAGCAACAAAGGAATAAAATAGAAAAGACAACTTAGCTAATGCTGCCAAAATACTACTCCTAGCTGTTACTATTTTAAATATGTCAGCAATTAACAAACCATATCATAACCAATTTCCTTATCATATATCTACTCAATGCTTATAATCCATCTTCTGGTCAAACCAACATTCCCTGGGCTTCCTTAGCTATCAACATCTGTTGTAGGCTCGGACCAACATTTATGACTTGTTGCAGGCCTTTTTTTTATCAATCTTTTGGCCCTAACAATTTTCCTTTCCATTTTGCTAGGGGGGAGGCATTCCTTGGTCACTGAATGAAGGGTGATCAAGCATTATTCCACTGTCGATTAATCTGATAATAACTCTCTTGCCATAGTTTGAGTAGTTCCATAATCCTAAATTATACTTCAGACCCCAAGAAGCTAGGTGTATGAGTTGTGTGTAAAGGCACCATCCTTCTAGGGCGGGCTGACATGAATCCATCCATATTTTCCATTTCCTTTACATCTTTTGTTGTTAGTCTTGCAGCAAACCCTATTGCCACATGGCGGTAGAGTGTACTAAATGCGGTTGCCTGGAGCTAAAGGCATTAACCGGCAAAAATGAGTTGTACCAGCTATATAAATCTTTTGAGTTTGTAAATATTGAGCCTTGTGATTTTCTTAAGAGGACAATATAAATTTCTAAGTTGCTTTCCTCTTTTACTGCTCCATTTGTTGATGAATCAAATGGCTCCTCAATGATGGCAAGTGAGGAGCTAAAGGAGGTATAAAGAGTTAGGAGGAACAAAAGCAACATGGTTAGAGATATTTTCAACCTTCTATTTTCCATATTGAAATTACTAGAAATAGAAGTGTTGGTGTTTTTGAGTTGCAACGGCCTTATGCTTGTGTATATATAATATATTTCAACAAAGAGATATTGGAGAATGTGATTGTAACGATTCAGAACCAGATCACATGAGATATTGTCCGCTTTGGACTCCACTAGCCTCATAGTTTTATGCTTTTGGCGAGTTCGAGAACTTCCCAAGAGGTCTCCCATCCTGGAATTTCTCTAAACCAAACATGTTTAACTTTGGAGTTCCTATGGCTCCACAGCCAAATAATCAAAAGGCACCTCATGTGATTAGTTCCAACTCTTTACATATATATTATCAACCATTCCCCACCCTATTTTGATGTGCAATTCGATTTATTCATGTACCCTCATATCTTAAAGTGTTGTCATCCTAGAAGCCTGCCAGAAGCTGCTCCTCGTCCAGGCATCCTATTCTTGCCCCGGCGTTCACTTTCTGCCCTCGTCGGACTGCTTCTCTAGGACAGGCTGTCACATGCCCACCAGCTTCCACCTGGTTTGTCCTCGAACCACACATCTACTAGAGGGGTCATGCTCCGATACCATTTCTAACTACTCGGAACCATATCACATGAGATATTGTCCGCTTTAGCCTCCACTGGCCTCACGGTTTTGTCCCTTTGGCGGGTTCGAGAATTTTCCAAGAGCTCCTCCATCTTGAAATTTCTCTGAACCAAGCACGTTTAACTTTAGAGTTCCTACACCTCCACAGCCAAATAACCAAAAGGCGTCTAATGTGATTAGTTCCAACTCTTTACATATATGTTATCAACCATTCCCCACCCAATTTCGATGTGCAAATTAATTCATTCATGTACTCCCGTACTTTAAAGTGTTGTCATCCTAGAAGCCTGCCGGAAGCTGCTCATTGTCCAAGCATCCTATTCTTGCCCCGGCATTCACTTTCCGCCCTCGTCGGACCGCTTCTCTAGGACATGCTGTCACATGCCCATCAGCTTCCGCTAGGTTCGTCCTCGAACCACACATCTACTAGAGAGGTCCTGCTGTGATACTTTTTCTAACAACTCGGAACCAGATCACATGAGATATTGTCTGCTTTGGCCTCCATTGGCCTCACGGTTTTGTCCCTTTGGCGAGTTCGAGAACTTCCCAGGAGATTTCCCATCCTGGAATTTCTCTGAACCAAGCATGTTTAACTTTGGAGTTCCTACGACTCCACAGCCAAATAACCAAAAGACGCCTCATGTGATTAGTTCCAACTCTTTATAAATATGTTATCAACCATTCCCCACCCCATTTCGATGGGTAATTCGATTCATTTTTGTACCCCCGTACCTTAGAGTGCTGCCATCCTAAAAGCCGCTTCTTGTCCAAGCATCCTATTCTTGCCCCGGCGTTCACTTTCCATCCTCGTCGGATCGCTTCTCTAAGACAGGCTGTCACAATGACGGTGGCCGGCATTTATCAAAGTTGGACTCTCATGGTTGGCATTTTTCTTTTATTCTTCTTTCACATATAGTAGTCTATCCATAAAATTTTGCACTAGGACTTGCTATTACCTACCGTCCAGGCTATAACAAGTTTGCCATACAACTTATGCAAGATTAAAGTTTCTTTGTGAATTCTGAAACTGGCTCTTTTTTACCAACTACTTCTTCCTTATTTTTAGCCTCAAGTTCTTTGAACTTTTATTCAGAATTCAGGATTAATAAAACGTATTCTATGGAATTCCAATTAGTTTGATTCTCAGTATAAAACTTTTCTTGTTTCATCCTTTTTTAAGGATTCCATTTTGTGTTTCTAATTTTTTTGGTTTTAGTTGCAAGATTTAAAAAAAAAAAAAAAAAAACTAATTGTCATTGTATTCATTTTTTATTTTACAAGATTCTGAGTAGTGTCAGTTTTTGGTTTTGCCTCCTAATTTCCCTAATATGAGCACTAAATTTAGATTGAGATTTGGACTAATTGCCAAAACATTATCATTTGTAAAATTAGCATTCTCACTGCCATGAAAAATAAATTGGACTTATTTCCTAGAGCATGTAATTGTGTTTTTTTTTTTTTTTCAATGTGGGATATGCTAACATAATCAATGACCGAAGCAAGTGTCTCTGGAAAACGGGAAAAGAAGAAAAGCACTTTAACAATGTAGGTAGCTCTGCACTTATAAGCTGGCCAGGAATATTATTATTTGTTATTAAGTAAATGATATCATTGCTCTCTCCAATTAGCTCTTTCATCTTTGTGTAGCAAAATTTAGTCTTCTGTTGGGCATGTATCTATATTCTGATTGGCTTAGAATGATGGTTAAGTGATATTCTGATTGGCTTAGAATGATGGTTAAGTGATATTCTGATTGGAAGCCGACCTGGCCATTAATTCTTGGGTTATTTGATTTTGCTTTCCGTTGTCTTTGCATTAATACTTGCCTGGTAGTAGCTTCAGTGCCACTAGTTTATGTGCTATATGATCGTATTGGCTTGTTTGACCTTTCGATGCTTTTCCAAGGTCAACTAGTTTATCATTCTTGCTAGCAATTATATGTAGTTAATTAACTATCATATTAGTGGTTACTGAGTCCATCCAACAATGGTCTTCTTGACATTTTTATGATGGTTAATGAAGACAATTAAGACAATCATTGACAAAAAACTTAGACAATTTTATGATGGTTAATGAAGTAATCAAGACAATTATCTGACAAAGTATTATGAATATTTTACATTAATAAATATGTGGTAATTATTTATCAGCCTGGTATGCAGATGGAAACATATATCAATTATTTATCAGTCTGGTATATAGGTAGAAACATATACCAAGCTTGAGTAAAAAATTTCTATCTGAGAATACAGAAATAAAAAATTATTAGTTCTATTTATGTATCAACTCTCAACTATTAGCAAAGAGACAAAATAACACATTTTCGCTTAAGATATGCATTGTTATTGGTTTTATTTATGAAATTTAAAATTTTAATCGATTAATTTGTTTACAGGTTATGTTGCAAGTGTTGCCTACAATTAGGTGTAAATAAGTTGTATTTTCAGACGATGCTTATATGTTGCCTAAGATCATTGATTAAATAAATTCTCCAAGTTAAACCATTTACATAATGAGTCAGATTGTTATGATCAATCAATTGCAGTTATTAAATCAAACACTCTACACCTGATAGCCATAACATTCAGCTCTACACGGATCACTTCCGATCTCTAAGTCTCTAACAACCTAGGCATTTCTCTAATCCTTAGCAAAAAAGACAGCAATTGGGCTTCTAACAGTATATAGGTCTGTCTTCCAAGTAAGATATCCTTGAGCGAAAGTTCCAGTGCCATCCTCCTTTTTGGTAAATGTGACCGAATATGCTGCTTTCTGGTTCACTGCATTGAAGACAAGCTTATCAGGCGTTACTGCAACATCTACACCTTGTGGTTGGATAATCTCATAGGTGAAACTTGTGCCCGGCACGCCAACATTTGTGACAGTTCTTGTGTATGTCTGTGGATCGGATCCTAGTTTAACTGAAAATGAAGGATAATTCAGCTGAGCTTCTGGTATAGTTCTGAATGAACTATTTGAGGACCCCATAGTATGCTGCACGATAAGCCCTACCTGTTTGTCAGAATAGCCTAGACCACGCAAGTACGGAATGTAATCCTCAGGCAGGATATCGTATACAAGCCCTGGATTATTTGCTTCTGTTGGATTCACATGGCCTGCACCGATATCAAAGACAGTTGACGTAACAAATTGTTGATCAGAAATAGGATTGCCTGAAAGGCTGGATAAACTAGCAGTAGTCATGATGGCGGATTTTATAGCAGCTGGTGACCAGTCGGGATGAGCGCTTTTGATCAAAGCAGCAATACCACTGAGATGAGGGCAAGACATTGAGGTGCCTGAGATCATATTAAACCTGTTGACAGAATTGTCGGTTGACTCTGGCCATGCAGCTAGAATATTAACACCAGGGCCTATAATGTCTGGCTTTAGGATCCCAGGACTTGCCTGGCTAGGCCCTCTCGAGGAAAAGGTAGCAACTTGAGGAGCATCTGCCACACCTGTTACAGTTCCTTCAAATAGGATTGTAGCAACCGGTGATGAAGTAGAGTGTAGATAGGATTTAATGGTTAATCCATCTACATAGTCAACATGCGATGCGGGCAGCACATGAAGATCAGCTGAAATATCATAGCCACTATACTCATCATTCACTAGAATCATGGCAGCACCACCATTATCCTTCACTTCTTGTCCTTTATCAATTACCCCTACATCACCTCCTCTGTTACACAAAACTATCTTCCCTTTGACATCAACATTCTTCAATGATCCTGCCTTGCACTTTGATGCGCCACCACCTGGATACACAAGTGGTAATAGTTTTGAAGGGAAATCTTTAGGCTGGAAAAGGGATTCACCACGTAGCTTTGTGTTATTTCCAAGTAATACTGTTGCTCTTATTGCTCTATCTATAGTGCTTGCTCCTACTGTTAGAATCCAAGGTGCCTCATTTGATAAAGATTCTTCATTTGGACCAGAATTCCCAGCTGCGCAACTCACAAAAATACCTTTGTTAATAGCCCCATATGCACCTATTGCAATAACATCACTATAGAAAGGAAGCGAAGGACCGCCAAGCGAAAGTGAAATTACATCAACACCATCTTCAACCCCAGCATCCATTGCCGCCAATATCTCAGACTCACCGCAACCTGATTCGTCACAGACTCTGTACAATGCCAAATGGGCTAATGGTGCAATGCCACTCGCAGTTCCATTAACCTGCCCGAAATAATTAGCACCTTGTAGAGGACTTCCAGCTGCTGTACTAGCTGTGTGAGTCCCATGCCCCATATCATCCACTGGAGGGCTGCCAGCAGATACGAGATTTCTTGCACCAATGAGCTTGTTATTGCATACCGTCTTATTATTGAATTCACATTTCCCTTTCCATTTTTCAGGGGGGGAAGGCATACCTTCGTCATTAAATGAAGGATGGTCAGGTGTAATTCCAGTGTCAAGAATTCCGATGATTACTCCTTTCCCGTAACTGGAATTATTCCAAAACCCTACATTCTGTTGCAGACCCAAAAAACTTGGAGTATGAGTAGTATGCAGAGGCAACACCTTCGCCAGACGGGCTGAAACAAAGCCCTTTTTCTCTTCCATGGAATTTGCTTGGTGTGCCGTCATTTTTGCAGCAAACCCAGTGACCACATTGCGGTAAGAATGTAACATGCGAGGCTTGATTGAGCTGGCAGTAGAAACTGTCAAAAAAGACTGATACCATCTATCCAAATCTTTAGATTGCAAGGATACTTGATCTTCAGATTTTTCTACAAAGACGATATATGTCTCTAGTCTTTCCTCCTTGATTGCTAAAAAGGATCTAAATACTGAAGTAAAGCTAAGTAGAAAAATAGCCACTATCCTCGATAACAAGTTGCATCTCTTGTTCACCATGATTGGAAGAGAGATAGAAAATGGCGGCATGCACTCTAGAGTTACTAGTAGTTATAACCTAGTGAATGCTTGTATATATACAGGAGAGAGACGTTAAAAGAATTAGTAGTAGAAAAATGAACGTATAAACCGAAGATTCTTATAGAATTGAACTTGTTCTTGAAAGCTAACGGCTTGTACAAAGAATCCGTTGTCACGAAGATATTTGAATAAGAATTGGTAAACAATGCCAACGACAGAAGCTACGAAAGCGGGGTTTACACTTGTATGTAATCAAGTGAATGATGCTGATACATAAAATCTTAAGCTTGAACTTTTATTTTGTATGGTTAAACTTGATTTTATTATCGCCAGTGAAAATAGCATCATGTTTCTAACATATCAATCTCAGTTAATTTGCTTTGATATGGTTTTACAATCAAGAATAAAAGGTAAAGGCAAATGATTTTCTTACTTAATTGTCTGCCAAAATACAAGCTTAAAAACAATGAGCAATATTTCCACACATAGTATTTGGGAGCTAATAGATTTCGGTTGGACCAACATCAGTCATGTAACAATTTCATGTCAATGGAGTTATTTATAATTTTGTAATTTTTTCTTTTGTATAATTGTATGTAAATATATTTATTTCTCAGTATTTTTTTCAATTTTATAATATTTCTGTTAATTTTGTAATTTTTTCATAAAATATTTACAGAGAAAAGAAAATAACTGATGGCGGTCTAATCCACACCAGACTTGACGGTTGTATTAAAACAATTGTAGAAAAATAGATGTTTATGTTGCTAAATTGCGTACCATGATGCAGAGATAAACCATGGTATAAGGATTAGCTTGCTTCCAAGAAAGAATGTTGGCCTGAAATAAGTTGGTGGTCCAACTAATGCCCGACCCTAATTCTTTGAAAAGATCATTGCAGCGGAGGGCTTTTAGTTTGCATTAACAGGCCCAATGATATTCTTTTTGCAAGTAACAAGAAAACTATGATTTGATAGACATGAGATTTTATATATTCTATACATGTGCGCACACACTCAAATAATTTTATTTTATTTCATTTCATATAAGGCCTAACCTAACAATGCTGATTAGGGTTGATACTTTTGTACATCTCCCTTAGCTTGTCCCAATATTTTTTCCTTTTGATAAAATTAGAAAAATAACAACATAACTATTGTATTTACATTTATTGAGTAATAACTCGGAATTCCAAAAAAATTTAATTTCATGATTTGATATAAATAATATTGGAAATCATTTTGTTGTACAACTTTGATTAATAATATAAAACTAAGAAATCGTGACTGCCAATTTCAATGATTCTTTTGTTTCCTTGAGCAGATTAAAAGTTTAAAGATTGCCTCAAAACAAAAATTAAAAAAAAAATGTATTAGTATACATATATTAAATAGAGTAATTTGTTTTGTCAAAAGAGAAAGACAAAGTAAAAATAAATAAATTGTATGGATGTATCTAGACACCTTGAACTCATTTGAAAACATAAGCCAGCAGCAGAAATAGCACAACGGAGAAAAAAATAATAAAAAGAAATAAAAATGGCATTTCTAAGGTCTGTGACAACAACCACGAACGCTGCCATAGCAGCCTCTGCTCTACCAGCAGCCTTTGCTATCTCTTCTCTTTCTTCTTCTTCTTCTTCTTCTCAATCTTCTACTCCAAATCCCAGAACCCATAACCTTTCTTTCCTTTCAACTTCCTCTTCATCTCTCCCATCTCGCTTTGGCCTTGTCAAGAACCTGACTAGGCCTCCTTCTGCGGTTAGCATGGAAGCACCCACATCAGATCACAAACCCAACTCTCAGGTTCCATCTTTAATCTCTACCCACTTGCTTATATGCCAAGAGGTTTCAATTTAGCTCTGAAGTTTGAGTTTTTATTTATTTATTTGTTTTGTAGGAAGATTCAATCTTGTTGCCTGAGCTACTTGTAAGTTAAATATTTTTGCTTCGACTTTCACCTCAATTTGTATTGTATTTAAGCTGATTTTGGATATCTATTTTTGAAGATTGTTAATGTATGAGATTTCTTTTGATTTAATTACAGACAGAATTCATGGTGGATATGAAGTGTGAAGGTTGTGTTGGTGCTGTCAAGAATAAGTTGCAAACTGTTAATGGTATGCTATTCTGCTTTATTTCTTGTAAATAAACATTTATTCATTAATGGTTATAGAAACATTAGGTTTATAATTTCTCTTCTCCTTTTTCTTTATTTGGGCTGTGCGTTGTTTTCCACTTCGGGGAAAAAAATTAGGAGTGAAAAATGTAGAGGTGGACTTGGGCAATCAAGTGGTAAGGGTTCTTGGCTCTTCACCTGTAAAGATCATGACTGAAGCTCTAGAGCAGACGGGTCGAACTGCCAGGTTGATTGGCCAAGGGGTTCCTGAAGGTTGGTCAACTTCCTAATCCTCTCTTCTGGATTTTTACTCATCTCTGAAATGTATACTTTCTTTGAATTAGCTGGCTATACATATTGATTTCTTGGTATGCCTGCTAATAAGCATAACTAAGGATGCAAATGTAATTTTCATATGGTTGGCGGATGCATTAATGAGCAACTTCATATCTGTAGATCTTCGTTTAGGACATTATAGAACAAAAGTTTATAGTGTTTCCTTGATAGTGGCCGTCATTTAGCAACTTAGATTCCAGGTGGACACCATTCTTTAGCAGATCTTCATTAGTTCAAGCTTCTCTTCGGGAGATGTTAGATAAAAATTCATTTGTTTGACTTGAGACTCTTTGTGCTCCAGCATATAACTTTGGGAGATTGTTCCCACATGCTTCCTTTCTGTATACGTCTAGAATCAACCTCTTTATCACATGCAGTTCGTAGTAGTGGCTTAATTTAAAGGATCATATCCTTTATCATCATTCTGCAAATGTATTCGATACGTATCACGCAACTAGATCTCTAACTAGGTAATAAAAGCTTTAAATTTTATATTGAGCCCATATTATTTAACAGTTTTTTTGGGTCAAATCAATCATTGGAAATTTGTTAAGTTCAAATAAGCATGCTATTTACGACAAAGAATTGATCGTCAGGGATTTCTATACAAGTTCTCTAAAATCAAAGTAAGAATTAGCAAAACAAATTATTTAAAAGATACTAGATTCTCAAATTCTTCAGCACTTCATCTCTTTGAGTACTCTATTGAGCACAGAACTTGAGCATGATAGCAGATGAATCTTGCTACAAACTTTATAACTGTCTGGCTGTTCCTGATAAAATATCCAGAAATTTCTGGCTTGCCAGATAGAGTAGACATTGGCACAGAAAAGCCAAACAACTCATCCAAGTCCAAGGAAAAGGTCATCTAGTATTTACTGGCATAAAGAACTTTCTTTCATACATCTTTTGAAAATTTGCAATACAAAAAAGAAAAAGATGGCGGATATCCTCCACCTTACAATTATTATTTAGCAGTTGTTACCTTTTGAGATGTTCTCTTCTTTTTCTTTTTACCCTTTTTTGTCATCTTGAAGAAATGAAATCAGTTGTTAGGCTAATTATTTGAAATGTCTAAATGGAACCTGGAAAATAAAGAGGATAATTTATTAAGTAGATGGGTATTTCCATAAAGGGGGCATGCTTTGTTTTAATTGTATGTACATGCTCTTTCTTTTCTTTTCCACCTTTATGGAGCCTGGCATTCTTTGAAGAATGTTATAATTCCCATGCTGAAATGAGGGAGACTTAATATTGATGTCCTATTTTCTTTTCCCTCACTTTTTGGACAACTAAGTGTCTTACAATTTCGTGTGTGATTAAGAGAAGGTCTTGCCATGCTTATAGCATTATGGAAGGAAATTAGTACTAAAGAACTATTGCTTGGAGATCCCACGTTTCTAAGAAATAAGAAATATAAACCGCTAATCAGTGTGCTAAGGGTCAACCAACTAAGTGGCTAATTCTAATCATTTTGATATTGATCGGACTTGAGTCCAATTATATTATTGGATTGTACATCCCAACCATCAACTTAAATTCCACTGCTGTTACAAAATGGATCGCATTGTAAGACAATGTTTTCATGTTCTCAAATGAAACAACAGTCTCTTTATTCATTTACCTCTTTTTTTCACAGCTCAGACTTTTTAGTGTCTGCCGCTGTTGCTGAGTTCAAGGGCCCAGATATTTTTGGTGTGGTGCGCTTTGCTCAAGTGAATATGGAATTGGCCAGGATTGAAGCCAACTTTAGTGGATTGTCACCTGGGAAACATGGTTGGTCCATTAATGAGTTTGGAGATCTGACAAGAGGTGCAGCAAGCACTGGGAAAGTATATAATCCTAGCAATCAAGGAACTGAAAAAGAGGTTTGCATCAGTGTATGCTTGCTTTTAGTATGTTCTGCATTTTGCTTTATAATATTGGTTTGAGTTTTTGAGCTAGGGCCACTATCAATCCCCACTCTCCAAGTCCCTAACCCCTTTGTTCTCTCACTTCTATGCCAGCTACACTTATCATAGCAGTCGCTAACTATGTCTTTGGATATATCAGCCACAGGGTGACTTGGGAACACTAGAGGTTGATGAGAATGGAGAGGCCTTCTTCTCAGGCTCAAAACAGAAGCTAAGAGTTGTAGATCTTATCGGGAGATCGGTGGTGGTATATGGAACAGAAGATAAATCAGACAATGGTCTCACAGCAGCAGTAATTGCTAGAAGTGCCGGTGTTGGTGAGAACTACAAAAAGCTTTGCACATGCGATGGGACCACCATATGGGAATCAAGTAACAAAGATTTTGTTACCAGCAAGGTTTGATAATGAAAACTAATCCTACGCTTGAACATTTAGGCATCTTATTCACCCAATGAAGGGTTTGTTGCCTCCAACATGTATCCATCTATTTGGGAGCTGAATGGAATAATAATGATGTCATTTTTACCTAATTGCTTTAGGGTGCTCAAAAGTTCTTATAATTTTACAGTTATTGAAAAGAGAAGTAAGACTTTCCAAATTACTAGCAAAATTTACAATGAAAAAGAAACTAAAAAGATGCCATTTTTGCGTTAAAACAGTTGTAAGAGATTTTTATATTGCAAGTTGAAGTTAAGAAGTCTTTGAACTGGAGGCTCCTATTAATATGAACTGGAGATATCGGACAAAAGATAACTCTATGAAATAAAAGTACCACTTTTACTTTAGGTTCTTTACGGAACCGTGGTGCTGTTAGGATGCAAGTACTTCTCTAGCGATTAACAACAGCCATATCTTTGAAAAGTTAAGCTTCACAATTTCAGACTATGAAGGGTAATAACACGCCACGCTAAAGGAGCGTTCATAGCACCAGTGCCAATCAGTTTAACTTTACAGCCAAATATCATCTCCTGGAAATAGGATGAAACTGAGTCCGTAAAACCATAAATGTCAATAACCAGACAAAATCAACCTAACGGCTGCAATGGTTAGCAGTTTAAGGTTTTGAAGGCAGTAGACCTTCCTTCTTTGCCATCTCATAAAGTGCAATAGCCATTAAAGCCTTAGCATCAGCTGTCATGCGCCAAAGTTTCCTGTAGGGAACCACGTGAAGCTTAATAAGTTCACCATGATCATGAAGGCCAGTCTCTTTGCCTTGCAGTTGTGTGATAATTTCTTTATCGACACATCCTCTATAAAGGAACACGCTAATTTCTTCATCACATCCTCCCTATCCATGAAAAGGAAATACAACCAACGTAAGTTACAGATTGTATCTTTCTCAGGAATTATTAACTACTCTTAAAAAAGTAGTGAATGCATTTCGAAAGCATATAATTCAACAAATTCATGGGATATTTGCATAATATTAAGGGAAATTTAAGTCATCTTAACAATGCCATAACCCAAGCACATTTTTGTCCACATGTAAGTCTATCCAACAATAGCACAGATAAGTCCAGGAACAAAAAACACATGAAAAGACACATGATAAATTTATAGTTGCGTTTAATTCACAGATAAATCTATCCTTAACTGCATAGTTCTAAAATCAAAACGCCTGCGCTCAGTGAAACAAATGCTTCCATAAACTATAAATTGAAAAAGATGAGGGTTCATGTCAACATACAGGAGAAGGAATAATTCTGCATCCAGTGGATGGATCCAGGAATGATGTGAGATCAACCATGTCTTCTAGATTCAAGCGAATACCAGTCTCCTCTTCAACCTGTCAAAGACATCTAACTGTGTCGTACAACAGGAGCTGTCTCAAACATACAGATCTACTGAACCATCCCAATCTCCACTTCTAAGTTGAATTATTCTCAAAAGGTACCCGGTGTTATCGGGTTCTTTCTATTTGTTTATTATGTTATTTGCCTGTCTTTAATAATTAACTTGTTCACAAAAAAGAATTAGTTATGCTGAAAAAAAAAAAAAAGACCTCGCGAACTGCAGTGCCAACAAAATCACCCTTATCATCATCCAGCATCCCAGCAGGTAATTCCAAAACAAGCCTCCCAGTAGGGACCCTAACCTTACGACATGCATGAAAATCACCCTTCATCAGCATTTGTATGAATTAGTAGTATTAGAGTAGTAAACTGTCCAACCTAAATTCATGGCCATTTGCATAGGCAACTTCTCAGCATTTATATGAAGTACCTGTTCAGTAAGAACAGCATAGGTCTCACCTTCAGCATCCAAAAGAATTAGCACAGTTACAGCTGGTCCTCGTGCAAATACTATACCTGGAACCTAAGCATGTTTTAGTCCTTACAGAAAGATACAAGGCTTATAGCATTAACGTAATAGCTTGCAGCTTGTTAAAAGGAAGTGCTTGGATTAAGGAAAATTTTGTATAGCTCACAGCGAACTGAATTCATGACTGAGCATTGAATATCAATAAGTCTTATGACGATTACACAGAAAAGGAGGAGCCGACTAAAAATCATTTAAAACAAATTACAATTGTGAGACAAACAACTTAGAAAGACTTTATTCCAACCCTTGAAGTTTTAATTAAACAGGGAGAAAATGAAATACCTTTTGCCCTGTTTCCTGATCAATAATATCTGCCTTGAATTTAAGAAAGCCAATGCGTTTTCCGAACATATCCACTCCCTGTAACACTTCGAAATGAAACTTCATATACATTTCCCAGTGCAACACAAAGAACCATATTTTTCAATTGAGTCCCTAAAACGACAGTTGAAGAAATCCTTCACCTTTAACCGCATTTTAATTAATAACCAAGCAGAATCCAAAGTGATATCAAAACTTATTAGATGAAAGATTAGCGACAAAAGTGAAAAGATCAACAAAACCTGAACAAGAACTCGTTTTAATGAAAAAGAGGGAGTAGCTAAAATCCCAGTTTCAGATTGCAAATTCTTTAGCCACTGCTTAAACAACGAGGAATCGATAGCACTTCTGCACTCCCAAAACCAAACAAATACCTAAATTTCTCTGTTCAATATTTCATTAAATAAAGAACAGCATACACCAAAAAGAAAAGAAATTATTATACTGGCCTGAGATCGGAACCGGATACGCCGGGGGCAGCAATTATCTGGACGGGTTGGTTGGGTTGAGTTGGCAACGTCAGGGACTGAGTGAGGGGCTGTGGTGAGTCGGCCGACATTTTTACACTGAACGGTGTTCTGCTTCTTCGAGTTTGATGCAGCATATACTGAAACGGAGCCAAAACGATGCGTTTTGGGGCTGTCAGCAGAGACATCACTGGAAGCTTGCAGAAGCACAAGCAAATATCAAATTATTTTTCTAGTGGCAAAAGTTAAAAAGAAAAGGATGAAAATAAAAACAAAATAACATAAACTATAAGGAATCCAATTTAATCTTTTAAAATAATATTTTTAATGCTCTTTAATTCATTAAAAATGCTCCCACTTCTTTTCTATCCCTAGATGTGGCAGTTGCCATATTAGTGTATTTCTTCTGCAAATTTGTCAGTTTAATACTAGTATTTTCAGAATATTATATCTTGAATTTTTCTATTTTCTATTATTTTTTTATAAATATTCAAATAATTTTTAAAAAGATTGGTTAAGAAAACATAATAATTTCTTTTATCATTAAAAGATTTTCATATTATTTTTCTAATATATTGTTATCTGATACTTTGACATAAAACATGCAGAAATATTACTTTCTTTTAGTAGCAAATAATAGAAAGTAGTGTTAAATTTATTAAAACTTATTTTCTTATTAAAAGTAAGATTTTAATTTTTAATATAAACTAATAACAAAATTTATGAAAATTATTAATTAGTGTTAATTGATTACTCAATTTTTATTTGTAGCACGATTGAATTTGAGAAAATTAAAACATGTTATAGATAATATTTTTTCGAGTAATATTATATAATTCATTTTCAAATAATTAAATAAAATATATAGCTAAAATTAATATTTTTTAAATAAAAAATTTAAATTATATTAAAAATTTCATTTTCATTATTATACAAAACTCCAACTTTAAATTATAAGATTATCATGTCTTTTTATTGATATTAGACTTATTAATTTCAATATATTTTTCATAAAGCTAATAGAAATCCAGATTATGTTGGTAGATTAAAACATAGGTGCTTAGTTTTTTTATTTAATTGGTATAATTTTTTATTTTTAATATAATTGAATTTTAATATATAATAAAAATAATTGTAAAAATGACATTTTTTAGTCAAAAGAATAATTCTTATATTAATAGTTTAAAAATAAATTATGTGTAATTTTATAATAATGTTTGGAAATATAAGAAAGTTTAAACTATTTAAATCTAATTCGGATGAAGATAAAAGATTTAAAGTAAGTAAGAGAATATTTATTTTTGTTGAATATTAACACTATTTTATGTTAAAAATATAATTTTATTATAATATAATAAAAAATTAATTTTTAACGAATTTGACACTTAATAATAAATTTATGAATTAAATTTTAATTTTAAATTAGTGGTTTAGTTCATTAACTATTTTGATTTTACATAGAAAATTAATAGTTAGTTTTATAAAATTTTAAAAAACTCTAAATACTACAAAAAAAAAAGTACAAAAACCGACTTATATATTATATGAAACCTTAAATAATAATATTAATAAAAATCGATTATACATAGCTAAATATTATATTTGAGTGAGAGGAAAAGTATATTATATATATATATTTATGAATTTTGCTTTAGCAAAATCCATTCATGATATCAAGAAATAAGGATTAGAATATAGAAATATTACATTAGGTTAGTATAGCTACTAAAATGTACAGACACATTTGCAAGTGAAGAAACCATTCAAAAATATTATGTATGAAATGTCAACTTTTTAAGAATGTTATAAAAATTGTACTTAAGCTTTAGATTTTTCTTTTATAAACGTTCTCGAGTGTCAATCTTTTACTGTGCAATTATAAAGATCGTTATTTTTTTAAAATAAATTAAAATTATAAAATATTTATTTTAATAAAATTATTAAAAAAATAAATTTTAGAATTTAATTAGTTTTCAGACTTTATTTGTATTCTAACGTACCATATATTATTTCATCTTATACGTTAATAAATGAGGTGATAATATAATGTACATTATTAGACCAATAATGCAGCATTGTACTACCATCTCTATTGATATTAGAAAAAAGAAAAGAGTAGCATCATGTCTGTGTGAATTATGATGAAGTAGCAGTTTCCACAAAGTCATATATCATTTTCACATCTCTTCTTCATATTGCTTATCTACCTTGACAAAGACTTTAATCTATTAAAATGTAAATTTGCTAATATTAAATGATATCTTTTTTCCTTATAATTCTTTTATTAATTAATACTAAACCTGTGTTTTAACAATGTAAAGTTTTGATTTCAACTGCGATACCGATTAATATCAACACATTTTTTATCAAATTTAATCTTAAAAGCACCGGACTAAGATTCAATCCATAGAAATGCATTCGAATATAACTTCAATGCACAATTTTGATAATGACGAATGCACTTTTAAAATTTATATTGCATTTTTTTTGCATAATATTTAATAGATTAACAATTTCAATAATCAATAAAACTTTAAGCAATCAACTAAGTTTCATGTTAAATAGTTAATATCTAACAATTACTAAATTTTGAAAAATCATCTACAATTTTCTTATTCATTTAAAATATTATTAGGAAAACTACAAAATGAGTGATTATAACAAGTTTAATGAGATTTTATTCTAATTTAATAATATTATTATATTTAAATTATTAATTATTAATTTAATCCTTTTAATTAACATGAAAAGTTATAATAATTTATTTTTTTAATTTTTTTTAAAAATATTAATATAATAAAAAATAGAAAGACCGATTTATATATTTCACCAAATCTGATAAATAAATAGTATTTAGCCTTTAATTCAAATTCCAAACTTGCACGTCAAGAATTTCGTAACTTAGAAGAAATAAAGGATGGGTCTTTCGGTACTGTATTCACTGCTCAATTAGCGCATGTTAGACAAATCATCTGCCGATATTCAATTGTTCCCACCATAATCTTTTTATTTATTTTAAAAAAAATTAATAGATTAATATATCAACTAAATTAATTATATAATAATATATAATTTATTTATTGATTATTATGTTTTATTAGTTGTTAATAATAAATTATTAATAGTAATAAATTAATTAATTAATAAAAGTATAATAATTAATAAATAATATATTTGGTATAATCATAATTGGTCACTCTTATCTCATTTCCTTTATATCGAGCAGGTTGAGCATGGATCTCGGTGATTCCCGTCCGAACCGAATAACCGTACCAAAAAATACCAGAACCGAAAAAAACCAAAAGTTTTTATAACCGAATTGAACCGATCCGAATTTTTTTACTATTACGGTATGGTACTGATTCTTTAGTAAAAACCGTACCGTAACCGTACCAGAACCGATCCGTTTTGTACTGATCCTGACCAAACCGTAGAACCGAATTTTTTACATATATTTATAAATAATTATTTATATTATATAAATAATACATATATTAAAAAAATAATATATATACTCTATAAAAAATTATTTTATATTTATCATTTATATAATTCAAGCAATTGTTATAGAAATACAAAAAATAATACATATTAAAAATAACTATAATATTATAATATACTTTATACTCTATAAAAAATATAAGTTATATATATTAATATGTCACATAGTATATTGATACTAGTAATCTAGTATGCATACTGTAATACTATATTTAAAATTTATTTACAATCTAGAAATTTTTGACAAGTTAGTTAAAAATTACTTAATTTAATAAAAAGTTATATAAATTAGTAAAAATTATAAAAAGATATTATTATATAAATATAGTATTATTTACACTATATTTATTAATAAATTAATTTTTAATTATATAATATTTTTATTTTAAGAATAATAATATTAATTATACTAAAAGTATTAATTTATATAAATATTAAAATTAAGAAATAAATATTTTTAAAATATTATTATACTAATAAAACTTAAAAAATAAATATTTAGAAATAATTAATTTATTAACGTTTAAAATATTATAAATTAATATTAAAATATTAAAAAATATTAAATTATATTTATAAATTTAATTTTCTTTTTAAATGATCAAACAAAAGTTGAGAAAAAATTGTCAAGGCATCTTTTAACAATATAGAAGTTTTTTACTTCCTACAACAGCGGAGGTCCTCATTTGTTGTCAAGATTGGCTTAAAAATTCAAATAAACTTATCCAACTAGAAGAATCAATAGAGGATATTGAAAGCATAGAGTCAGGTAACATTTCTTTACATATGTTTGTTTATTGTTGATGCTGTTAAGTCTTATTGACGTAATTTTTTACTTTTATTGTAGAAATTATTCAAGATCTTGAGATTGGTGAGTACCTTGTGCCAAGATTAAATGTGGAGTGCTAATTTTGAGGGGAAGTAATAACATTTCTTTGCTAATTTTGGACATATATTTTAGTGCTACATAAAATTTATAAATTTATTTATTTTAATGATTGTAATCTGTAAAATATTTTTATGCTAACAGTAATATATATATTTTAATGGTTTGTATTTGAATATTGAATGAATTATAGTATTTGCAAGTGATTGAATTGTATTTTTTTTTTATGGAAAACTTTTATGTAAGCTTGGTGAGTGATACGTATAAATTCAAGTTACTATAAAAAAAAATAATATATATATATATATACTAATATTTTATATTTTATATTTTAATATTAAATAATTGATATATATTTTAATATTTAAAATTAATTAATATATGTCAATTATCAATTATTTGATATATTTAGAATTGGCAAAGAATCGTTTGTATATAACTTACAGGCATTTCGACTAAATTATTTGATGTTGTTCCGGCTGCTAGAAATCATTTGCTTATGTCCATGTAGTTTTATACCGTAACTGCATTCTCATAAACTATAATGTTCTATTAAAAATGATAAATCAGACAGGCTTTTCCAAAAGGAGAAGAAAAGACATCACCACATCCAACTTCCTTCAGGTATGGTCTTACGATTGAGCCTATCTTGATAAATATATAATAAAAGCAAAAGCAGAAGCAAAAGCAAAAGCACAAAAGTTCCAATTCCAAAAGAAAAGACAAGAATTCAAGTTAAACTTGATTAGGTATAGCTATCAGTGGTTTAGCCTTCTGTAAGCTGATGCCAAACCTATCTTCCATGTCCATGTTCTCTGGTGTAACACCATCTTCAAGTTTCCAATCAAAAGAGTAGATAAGTGAACCCAACAGTAAGTGCAACATTCTTATTGCCAATGGCAATCCAGGGCAAATTCTCCTTCCAGCACCAAATGGTATAAGCTCAAAATATTGACCTCTAGCATCAATATTCGACTCCAAGAATCTCTCTGGCCTAAACAATTCTGGCTCTTCCCATAGAAATGGATCTCTGCCTATAGCCCATGCATTCACCAGAACTTGTGCATCTTTGGGAATTGTGAAGCCATTCATTTCAACATCTCCTCCTGCTTTGCGAGGGAGTAATAAGGGGACTGCTGGATGTAACCTGAAGGTTTCTTTGATAATTGCTTTCAAGTAAGGTAAACGGGCCATGTCTGATTCCTGTAGCAAGCTTCCTGTGCCAATAGTCTGCTTAATCTCAGCTCGGGCTTTCGATAAAGTCTTTGGATTGCGGAGTAATTCTGTCATTGCCCATTCCAATGTGCTTGAAGTCGTATCAGTCCCAGCTGCAAATAGATCCTATGACATGCGTGAACGAGTTAAATATAACAAGAATTAAAACTCAAAAATTGACAGGATCTAATATTCAGTAATTGAACTAACCAAGAACAAATGTTTCATGGAATTTATGTCCATCTCTGTCTTGTTTTCTTCAATAAGGGCGAGAAGAGTATCAAGCATGTCGTTGGCTGAGATATAGCCTTCTTCTTTCCTTAGCTCCAACCGTTGATCGATTATTGGATCAAACAGATCTAGCATCCTCCCAAAATAAATTGCAGTTCGACGCCTTACGCCCTGTGGATCAATCTTTCTTAGCACAGGGAAATAATCAGCTAAATTTGGTTTTCCGACCTCATCCATGATGCACCTCGCTACCTCCTTGAACTCTCTTACGCTGTCAGAGTTTGAATCAGTCAAGTCCAGAGAAAAAACATTACTGGACAAGACACTAAGGACAGTTTTGAAAGCCACATGGCTGATATTGGTCGCGGCACCGAGACGGCAACTTTCTTTTACATCGGCGATAAGTTCTTGAATTTTCTTCTGACGAATGTCCTGATTACCATCAAGTTTCTGATTGGAAAAGAGGTAAGAATTGCAAATCTTTCTAAGATTTCTCCATGGCGCACCAACAGGTAACCATGGCATGGAAGCCTCATGATGATCATGTGCATGGACTGCTTGGACACAGATTCGGTTAGCAAAACTGAGATCAAGAGTTTGAAGGACTTCTTTGGCCAAGGTTGCTGAAGAAATGACTACTGTAGTAATCTGGCCGAGTTTAAGACTCATCAAGGGGCCATGAATCTTGGCAAGCTTGGCCAAGGACTGGTGGGGTTTGTCACCAAGTTCAAAGAGGTTGCCTACAAGTGGTAAAGGTGTTGGACCAGGAGGAAGCTTTCCTGGACCTGTTTTGCTTCGTTTCGAAATGGAAGTAAGAGCTTGAGCCAAGGTTATGGTGAAGAGAAGACTTAGAACACATCCAACGAGCAAATCCATCATTGTTTTGTTTTGCTTCTAGTCGCCTCTTTTTTGCTAAATTTGTTTCTTTGCTTCCATTCCCAATTCGCTCATGTTATCTTGTTATGTGGGCACAATTTTATTGTTTTGGCTAAAGGTCAGCAGATAACATTGATATTAAGAGTGACAGAATAACAGATTTTCCAGCCACAGAATATAAATGTAATTTATTCCCAAAAAATAAATACTTCAGTTTGAGCGATGCTAGGCAATTCCTAACTTGGCATCTCTTTTCTGTCAAATTAAAATTTAAAATTGCTATTTTTTTTTTTTTTTGTGGTACATATATTCTAATTCAAATGCTGGAATTTAAAATTTTAATTAAAATAAAAAAATATTTTTTTAAAAGATAATGTATCTCTTTTACCTATAATTAAGAGATGTACTTTCTATTTATTCTTTTAAGAATCGTGTTTTTGTTAATTAAGTATTATCTCGAATTATCAAAATGAAAATATAGCTTAATTAATATTCAAATTGTTTCTAAGAATTCCTGAGATTTTGAGTTCAATTTTAATATTGATTAATAAAATAAATTATTTTTTGAGATTCAATATCTTAGAAAGGATTTGACTAAGACTTGATTAATATGAAATGCATTTTAACATAAAATGATAAACGCACAATTTTAAAAGTATTGACCTCCAATTACTAATTTTAATTAATAAGATTATAAAGAAACAACTAGATTCTACATTAAGTAATTGTTATTATTAAATAGTAAAGGGAAAATTTATAAAAGAAATGTTAATTGTTGTATGTACCAGCTGTCGTAAGTTGGAAAACTTTCTCATTTATTAAAAATATTGCTAGGGAAGCTATGAAATGATGGAATAAAACAAGGTTATTTATTATTGAATAGTTCTTCAATGCAAACATAAGAGCTTTTAAGAATGACAGATTTAAGGTCTGATTTTAGATAGCAAGATAAAAGTTGTTCACTCTTACCTCATTTTCTCTGTATCGGAATCACTATAAAATCGTGTCCCTGTCCGCTGCATCTAATTTCTCCATCAATGAAAATTCGTTTGAATGTTTTCCACGTTTGAGAGAAGTTCCACTGCCGTGTCATGGCAATAGCAAAAGACAAACAAATTCCATTGGCTGTTGGTTACACATGAATCACATCAATAAAAGCAATTGAATTATAAGAATTTGACCAAAATAATTGACACTGGTTAGAAACAGTAACAAAAAAGAAAGAAAATGAGATCATTAGTGCATAAACCTGGGCAGTAATTAAATTGAGTCGGTCGAAATTTAACGAGTTGAAATTCAACTCAGTTCAGTTTCGTAATTTCAAGTTTTTATATATACATTTGAGCTTGATTTGTTTAAAATTTTGAATCTATACCTACTTCAAATCCAATCAATAAATAACTAATTTATTAAATAAGCGAAGTTAATAGTTATAAAATAAAAAAGTTTTATATATTTTAAATATTAATTATTATTTTTATTATTATTATTTATATGTATATTATAAATTTAAACTTGAATTAATAAGTAAATTTATAAATAAATTTATTCGTGAGTCAAATTTTGAGTTTTTTAAATAAGTTAAGCTAGCATTCTAGTTCATAAATTTACTCGCAAGCCAATAAATAAATAAATAAATTTTTATTAAATTTAAGTTTAATTCGATTAAATTATCATATTTAAAATTAAATTTGAGATCAACTAAATTAATTCAGTGAACAATCTTAAATATATAATTTATCAAGCTAAATTTTAAATAATTTATGAGATGTTTAATTAATTTATATAAAAAAAATATAAAACTAACATGATAAAGTAATTAAATCCTTTGCAAGTGCGCCTTTAATCACTAGTCACTTCCCTCGTAATCAAAGTAAGGAGCACTTTGAGAAGCGAGAACAATATCCGAGACAATATTTCACCTTACTACTATTCTAATAAAAAGACGATTATACCTTGAGATATAAAAAGGAAGAGATTTGTGATTTAACTTTTTGGCACAATAGATTCTTTGATTTTTTTGATGGTATTTTAGTATTATGAGAATTAAAATATTAACCATTTACACTTAAAATTACTAATATTATTAATTAAATAATTATAGTTAGTACATTTAGAGTTGATTAGTTGTGATTCTATATGCATTCTACTCTTTATTAATTTAGCTTTCATTCAAAACTAGTTATGTTAGTTTTTATAGATTTTTGAGAGAAAAATTAAAGAGAGAAAATAATATCATAAGTCGATTTAAAATAGATATGTGATACTCATAGCACTCGAATCTATAACTCTTTTTTTATAATCAAATACATTATACTACTTAGCTAGATATTATTTTTATTTATAGTTTTGTTATTATTAGTAAATATATAAATAAAAATAAAAAACTCTAAATGTAATTAAAATTTGAAAGAAACCCATTTAACCATATTTCTTCTTCTCCCATTTTCTTTCCTTTGTTGCTTGTCGCCATTAGTCCATTTATTTCAAACAGAAAAAATTAACCCTATTCTCTTCTTCTCAAACTTCAAATAAATAAATAAATAAATAAATAAATAAATATATATATATATATATATATATATATATATATATATAACAGTGTTCTGCTAATAATATAATTTATAAAATATTAAAATTGTCAAAAAAAAAATTATACGATCTTTCCATTAAAAAATTTAGACCATATAATTAGTTTTGTATACTTTTCTCCAAAAGAAAAAGCAACCCCTGACACCTGGCTCCATCAATTATATTTTTATTTGAAACTGGATCCGCCACTTTATCTAACACTTATTGATATTTGTTTTTTACTTTTTTAAATTTGCCTTATCAAACTTACACCGACGGTAACATGTGATAGTAATTAGCTGTTTATATTGTATTCTTATGTGTCACATCGCATTATACATTATGGAGAATTCTTGAAAACCCAACTTTTTTTAAGAAAAAAAGAATTTCAGGAAATTGAGGAGATTTGTAGGATATAGACAAGCTAAAGTAGAATTTAATTTAATTAGGTCATAAGGGATTAAAGATGAAATCTGAATTATTATTGAAGGGCCACACAAGGCCATGCGGTGGCTCTTGCTCCAATCCTCAATGCACGGGATATTATATATGCATCTAACAGCAGCAACTATTTTTATTAAATTTCAATTACTCGATGCCTTTGTCATTTCAATCCATTGATTTATTTAATCTTTTTCGGGTCAATGACTGATTTTTTTCTTTTTAACTTTTAAAGCTGCTAGTAGCCAATTAGTTTGTATTATTATTTAAAAAGAAAACGAGATGTTTACTTGATCAACAGAGAGATGAAAGAAAAAAGAAAAAGAACCAAGAATGTCTCTGGCCAAAAACAATTATGAATATTTGGTGCCCTCCTATTAGCCCCCAACGCATTCACAGACACTTGAGAATTTTTTGTAATTGCAAGCGACATAGTTATATCTAGATGTAGCCAGGGATATGCTGGAAGCAATCTGAAGGTTTCTTTTGGTTTTTCTCAATAATTGCTTTCAAGTAAGGCAGCCGGAAGCCACTTCTACTAATGTCTAAGTTGACTTTTAACTTTATCATTAGATGGAAGAGGTAAGTAGTGCACAAATGAATAAATAATAAATAATACAAGTGTTTTTCCATCTAAAAATAAAGCATGCAGGTTTAGCTGTTGCTCAACTCATTACCAAGGGATACTCCATACTGTCAGCACGAGCTTAGATGGCCCGATTATTATGGCCATTCAACAATTAGTAAGAGAGACAGGATTGTTGGTATCGGTCAGATATTTAAAGAAGCTAACTTCGCATCAGAGTGGATAGGTGTTCACTTTCAGACAGCTTCTCCTGGGCTTATTAAATAATCAGCAGTCAGACTTGTTTCTGCTCCTGTTCTCTGAGGTTTTTCTCAACTGCCTTGTCTTACCTAAAAATTCTCTTCTTTTTCTTTTTATAAAGAAAAGACTGAAGAGCAGTTAAACACAATTCGATTTATTTATAGGTAGTTTTTTCTTTTTCCAGGGGAAAACGATTAAGGTGTTATCTGAGGGACATATGTAGCAACTGATAATCAAACAACAAACCTGCATCGCATTATTAATTAATCATGAACAAGTACAGTGTCTACTATGAAATAAGGAAATCTGATCCTGAAGGATAAGGTTGCATTTCACCAGTAAATAAGAAATAAAGAATCCTATTAGGAGAGGAACATCTACTTAATAAGTCAATATTTTCCTACTAGAATAATAAGAAGAAGAGATTATAGAGCATGCAGTCATAACCCAATACTTGGAGACAATTCTCAATCTTATTCCTCCAACTAACTTAATTGTCAGTGTGACTGGTTGGATCAAACATCTAGTGCTCACTTAATTTTTCTGTATTTTCAGGTTCATTTTAGAAATAAAAAAAAATCAATTATCATCTACTCTTGGATGAGTTGTTGGTAATAATCATATATCTTTTTTCAAAAAAGAAATATTTTAATGCAATTCTATGGGGTTGTTATTTGTTGGCAGAGTGTTATTATGTAGAGTCAGTAGGATTATCATTTATTAAGTGGATGTAGACCAGTACTCATGAGGATTAACTTTTCTTTTTTCCATAAGGTATATGGTTGGTGCCTGTTAAAACAGAAAGATATATTCATAATAAATGATTCATAAAAGGGCAATAGTTGAAGTAATTATGAATCGTATAACTAGAATATATGCTATATTTTGTTGAAATTTATAAAAATATTTATTTTATTTAAAAAGATATATAAAAAATAAAATAAAATAAAAATAATAAAATTGAAATATATATTTTAGTAGTATGAAATGTATTAATTTACTAATGCAGAATTTATTTGAAATTTTTATCTATTTTATTATAATTTAATTTAGCTATAATCAATTTTACAAATTTATTTATGTAAAATAGTAAATTAACTTTCGCTCTATTTAAAGCATATAAATTTTAAATTTATAAATAAATTTTTATAAATTTTAACCAAATACTAAGACTTACTAGTATTTCACTTTTATATTATTGCATACATTAATTGGGGAAGAAAGAAACAAGACATTTTATAGATAGGAATGAATTCAACAACTTGGATAAGAACTTCCTTACTTGCTTTTGGAGAACGATATTTCAACTTCTAATAATTCTATTTCCCTTTTAGAAACTTTAAAAATATTTTAAAAAAAAGATTCATTAAAAAAAAACTCCATTTTCCTTTCAAATGTTTCAAAGTAATCAAACAAATTAAAGTTATATATTTTTTTCATTTTAAATAGAAGGCAGTATAAAAATTAAATTAATTTAAAATAGAATCAACTAATATAATTAAATTTCAGTCTAATTAATATTAAAATGACTGAAAATAACTATTTGAGTTTTTAGACATGTGATCTCTAATATAGTGTGAGGCACACTTTCTTTTATACACCTACCAATTCTTCGTTCTTTTCTTTTCTTAAAAGCTCAAATCAGAATTTTAATTTTGATATATGTAAGATTAAACCTGCAATAATTGTAAATCGTTAATAATTTGAAACCAAAAACAATTAAGTGGCTGATTAATAAAAATAGTCATTGTTATGGTAGTGTAGGTAAATCTTTTTCCACCTAATTAGGCTTCCATCTTTGTTAATTAGGGTAGGAATCAAACTATACGACATGCTACTATATATGCTAACATAGCACTAACATGCCAAGTAAAATTTCAACTGCCCACCTAAAATTCTTTGACCTTTGTTGAGTCCTCCATTTTTCTCTTTTTTGACTTATTCTCATTCTATATTTAAATGAAACAACAAAATTTTAGAATTTAGAGGGTTAACCATTTGCATGCTTGCATACATTTGTTACAATTATGACATAAATTGATTCAATTTAAAGCAAAGTGCACAGAATTGAGAATTCTCACCGGTAAAAAGAAAAAAACATAATTTACGAAGACCAATAGACTATAAAACAAAAAACAAGAGCAGACGTCATCTTTTAACATGCATAAAAGATAGTAGCTTTCTTATTTTCTAACATTTTTCCAAAATTAGGAAGTGACAAGAAAATCTTAGATCATATAAATTTGGGAGAATTCTTGCCTGGATTAATTATATACAGAATTACCAGCAACGTCCCTTACATCAGTGATCGATGGACTTGTTGATCGTTTTTCTTTTGGTATTGGCATTTGCTCATGCTCTTAAGTTTGTTGTAAAGGGAAGCAAAACAACTCGAGGCAAGCTTCCTCCTGGCCCATCACCTTTGCCAATCATAGGCAACCTCTTCGATCTTGGCGACAAACCTCACAGGTCATTAGCCAAGCTTGCCAAGATTCATGGCCCGTTGATGAGTCTTAAACTTGGCCAAATAACGACAGTAGTCATTTCCTCGTCATCCTTGGCTAAAGAAGTCCTTCAGAAACATGATCTCAGTTTCTCTAACCGAACTGTGGTTCAGGCAATCCAAGCACTTGATCATCATGAAGCTTCCATGCCATGGTTACCTGTTGGCGCGCCATGGAGAAATCTGAGAAAGATCTGCAGCTTTTATATCTTCACTAATCAGAAACTCGACGCAAATCAAGACCTTCGGTGCAAGAAAATTCAAGAACTACTTGCTGATGTTCAAGAATGTTGCTGTGCTGGTGCAGTCGTAGACATCGGCGAAGCAGCTTTTAAAACTATGCTCAACACCTTGTCAAGTAGCGTTTTCTCGCTAGACTTGACAGATTCAAGTTCGGAAACTGTCCGAGAGTTTAAGGAGGCTGTAAGGGGCATTATGGATGAGTTAGGAAGACCAAACTTGGCCGACTATTTCCCTACACTTAGAAACATTGATCCACAAGGTATAAAGCGTCGCATGAGGATTTACGTGGGGAGGATGCTTGATTTGTTTGATCATATAATCGATGAAAGGTTGCAGTCAAGAAAAGAGCCCGGTTATATCCCAGCAAATGACATGCTTGATACTCTTCTCAGTCTCGATGAAAATAACAAGGAGGAGATGGATAGGACTCGCATCAAACACTTGTTTGTGGTTGGTTTGAAATCTTTTACCTATTCTTTCTTTATATTGGAATGCTGGTTAATTTAAGATTCATTAACAGGATTTATTTGCTGCTGGGACTGATACAACTTCAAGCACATTGGAATGGGCGATGACAGAACTTGTCTGCAACCCCAAGATTTTATCGAAAGCGAGAGAAGAGCTTGAACAGACTATTGGCAAAGGCAGATTGCTGGAGGAATCGGACGCTCCCCGATTGCCTTACTTGCAAGCAATTATCAAAGAAACCTTGAGATTGCACCCACCAACTCCCTTATTACTCCCCCGCACAGCTGGAGCAGATGTAGAAATGAATGGCTGTACAGTTCCAAGAGATGCTCAAGTACTGGTGAATGCATGGGCTATTGGTAGAGATCCAAGCGTATGGAGAAACCCTGAATCTTTCTTTCCGGAGAGATTCTTAGGGTCAGAAATTGATGCTCGAGGCAGAGATTTTGAGCTGATACCATTTGGTGCTGGAAGAAGGATCTGCCCTGGATTGTCATTGGCCATGAGAATGTTGCACATGATGTTAGGGTCGCTTATTGTATCCTTTGATTGGAAGCTTGAAAATGGGGTTACACCAGAAAGCATGGATATGGAAGATAAGTTCGGGATCACCTTACAGAAGGCTCAGCCACTGAAAGCTATACCTATACAGCTCTAAAAAATTTACACGGGAAAAATCAAACACAAGTATATGGCAGTGGCATTCCGATCAGATTGGAAGACTTTTTCGTTTTCTGTTTAATAGAATATATAGTAACTTGCATCACGACATAATTCGAGTATTGATCCTGCTCCTATAACTTGATCTGCTTGTGGTGCTATTCTTATTGGTTTGTTCTGCTGTTCTAGTTTGGCTCTGTCTTGACCTGCTGGTCATGCTTCTCTTGGATGTCTTAAGTACATAAATTATGGAACAAACTTTGTTTTATTGTTGTGGTTGGGAGGGGGTGAACTAAATCTAATCCAAACTAAAATCATCTCCGATTATAAGGTGGAATCAAAGTTAAATAAATCAAACTTGTTAATAGCCTTACACACCATGTCTTCAAGTTGATTTATGGCAGCTGATTAACCACACTGGAAGGAAATGGAAATACTTCATCATATCCATTAGGTAAGGCATCAATTAATTGGAAAATACGCCTTTTAGATGTATAAATTTAAGCATTATACAGCAAGTTTTATTAACTTGGATATGGGCTATGGCCAATCAATAGAGCCGCGACTCATGAGGTTCTTGTTTAAACGTTGCACATGCTATATGCTTGCTCGAGGCCATAAGATCTTTAAAAGAGGATTTGTTTTCAATTATCAAGGCTCCATGTATACGGTTAAGATAGTAAAATATATGATAGTTACAAAATTTAAAATTCATGTCATTTTCTCATTATTCAACTATAAAGCGATCAATTATTAAATAACATAATACAATATATAAAATTGTTAGGTAAAACGAGTTGTAATAAAGTTTGAGGCAAGCAAAAATGATACTATCTTAAAAATTAATTTCAATAATCTCTCAAAATTCAACAAGCAGTAGTAAAACAAAAATTTGCTAATCTAGCAAAAAAATAGAAAAAGAATAAAAAAATGTATATTTACAGGAATAAAATTAAAATATAATAAAAAAATAATATAAAACATTCTCTCTAATTATTGAACGTTAGAATATATAATATAAACTAGTGGCTAAAGAATAAATAACTTAAAAAACCTAACAAGCCACAGAGGTCTTTATAAGCACAAACAAGAAAGTTTGTTTAAATACTAGACATTTATGCCAAGTTATTTCTAATGATCATGCTATGTAATGTTTGGTGAAAATCTGACAGGACAACGCAACCTCCTTTTGATGTTTCAAAGACATCTAATCTGATTAAGCTAAACTCAACTATAATAATTGAAGTACTGAACTGATCTGTGATTCCTAGTGGTTAAGATTGCAATTGGGTTGTTGGTGGCTTTGAAGGGGTAATATAGGCGTTCTTTCCCACGACAGACTATCTCCTACCTCCTTCATCTTAATTGCTTAAAATCAGATATATGTTTTTGTTGTTACTCAGCTCAATTGAAGTTGATTCAAGATAGTTAGTTCGGTATTTTGGTCAGTGGAATCTGATCCAAGGAGCTAAATTGAATCCGCTATCTTATGGTAGAGCTATGATTTTTAACTTTCATAGACTTGCATTTGGCTTTTCATGTCGTAGTTGAAGGCATTGTCCTCGTTAAGAGGGGGATGTTCAATACCGACTCTTATAGTATTGTTCTCTTCGGGGAGTCGATAAGCTAATTCTTATAGATGTCTATTTTTCGGGCTGTACACCTAAACCGGAGGTGGTTATAGATGCTATAACAAAACTTTATAAAAAATTATTTCAAGAAATTTATGAAAATCGAATTAGATCTCAATCCGGGAATCGGTGTTTTACTGTCAATCACAAGTTTAATATTGAACGCACTACTCATACTGAAAATTATGATCAAGAATTACTATATCAACCACCGTCTACTAAAGATCCCTCCTGAAATATTTTTCAAATATAAAAAAAGGCCAGTATCGTCTCACGAATTAGTAAATTAGAGGAAGAGCTCATTTGTATAAAAAAATAAAAAAAGGAAACCGGTCTCCATAAATTTTATCGTGAATGTGAAATACTTCAATTAATTTGTATGACCAATGAGGAACTTGTTTATTTATTTCTTTTATTCCAAGAGAATTATTTTTAATTGTTTTATTTTTTGAATTCTCAAGAACTGGATCAAATACAAATTTTATTGATAAAGGTTCTTCTTTGGGTGATCCACGTTTTCCTTCTTTTTTATATATATATAATAAGAATTTCTCTATGGCTAATAATTAGGTTACACAATAATATAATAATAAGATGTATATAATTCCAATCGGACAAAGGATCAATTTGCCACTCAATTTAAAATTTTTAAGTAAACTGCCTCATGATCTTATATCTAAGGGTCAATTACATCGAATTTAAATTTATTTTTTAATAAATAGCCTCTTAAACTCATGTTCAATGGTCAAATATATCCAAATTAATTTTTTTAAAATTAAAATAACATTAAAATCTTAAATTCTAATTGAATTGGAAAAATTAAAAATAATATTTATTTCATTAATGACACACTATAAGAGCATATTTGATAAAATTTAAAATTTAAAATTTAATTAATTTAAAAATAATAGATAACGGATCTATTTATTAAGAAAGTTAAAATTTGACTTATTTTTTTTTTGACCAATCAAATTTAAAATATAAAATTTCTCAAATACGATATTGTATAGCATGCCACTAAAGAGAATGTATCAGTAAATCAATAAAATAAATATTATTTTTTATTTTTATAATTAAATTAAATTTTAAAATTTTTTAAAAAAAATAAATTAAATATATTTGACTATTAAACATAAATTTAGAACACTATTTGTTGAGAAGATTCAAATTGTGTGTACTTAAATTTAGAAAGCTATTTATTTTAAAAAATTGTATTTTAAGGGCAAATTGACCCTTTGTACTATTCCAAACCAATGGATGTATCAAATAAAACCGAACAATAAGTATATAAAGTAATCTATCTCAATAATATGTGAAAAATCGAGAACCTCAGAATACAATGATTGTGACCAATTATCACCGAAAACAAGATTGGAAACAGAGCTAAAGTCCAAAAAATCAAACATGACCACTTCATGTCCAACCAACCAACATCCAGCACAAAACAAGCTCACCAGTTGTCTTTCCTTAGCAATTGTTAAACCAGATTTTCTTTTTCTTTCTTTCAACGAACTGCAAAACTAGATTGGCTTTGGACTGAAACTAATCCCATTTTTGGGTTTATAAGTCTTGTATCTTTTTAATAATCATTAGAAAGTTACATTCCTGAAGACAATATATTTGCTCTCTTCCAAAGTAAACATTCAATGTTTCAACTAAATACTCCATCCACATTAATCACAAAATGTTGGTAAGGGGCAAGCATCAGCCGAGAAAGAATACAGTTTTTATGATACGGACTTTATTGGTTGTGTACCGGCGAAGCGCGAGTTGAAAGAGGGAAAAGAAGCGAGATTCACTTGAGAAATAAAAATAAGTGAAAAACTCGTATTCTAGCTGACACCCTCGCCAAAACGGTTGTTTCTCGAATAAAACTGCCTTTGATACTAATCTGCATGGAGAAATGCGGTGGGTTTTGAGCCTTGATGCCTTTATACAGGCCTGTCGATTTTTCTGTTGCTTTTCCTGTCTTCTCTGATCTTCTCAGGCAGAATTAAGCTCATCGAGCCGTGTTGGTGTCGTGGTGTAGTTGGTTATCACGTCAGTCTAACACACTGAAGGTCTCCGGTTTGAGTGCGGGCGACGCCACTTTCCTTCTTTTTTTTTTTTCCCTTTGCAATTTTCACCGTTTTCTTTGTGCTTCATCGACACTGGATTTGCAATAATTTTTGAACTTGCGATCATTCACAACAATCTTAAAAGCTAATGGCAGTCCAAGGCAAATTATTCATCCACCTCCATATGAAAGGAGCTCAAAACTCCGGCCCTCGAACTTAACATCCGATCCCAGGAACCCCTTCTGGAACAAATGAATTTGGATCTTTACATAGGCTTGGATCCTTTCTTATTGCCCATACATTGATCAAAACTCGTGCAGCTTCAGAAATTGCGAAGCCACCCATGTCTACATCTACTCCTGCTTTGCGAGGGACTATATAAGGGAGCTGTCGAACGCAATCTGAAATCGGCGAGGAGTTACGAGGGAAATTGTCCACTTGCTCATACCTTAAATCCCTTATCCATACAGAGAGACTGATAGAGAAATTTGTGTTCTATTGATTGGTAAAAAGGACATGTGGATGGGGCAGCCCTAGGAGCTCCAGGTTTTGCAGAAGCCGGCGGTGTGTTTCGAACGAACGGTGGCTTCGTCCATCGTTCTTTCGACATTCTGATTGGCTCTGCCTTGGAATTCGAGGCTAAATTGGCTGTTTCCATCTATGCAATTAGAGAGGCTTGGAATGTAACTCGCAATACATTTTTCAGCTTAATAAAAATAAATCTTGGGAAGCTCCATGAAAATGGAAAGCTGCTTGAGTTAACTGTTTGGAATTCATTTTCAAAAATAGCGTTCCATAGCTCTTACATCTATCGGGAAAGCAACGCGAGGGTTGATGCTCTCTTTATGGCAGCATGACGTACGCTTACAAGCTGCTGTTTGATGGCATTTTATTTCCACCCTTTTTGAATCTGTACTAAATTGTTCATCCAGATTTTTTGGTTTTCTTAGTTGATCTTGACGAGGATTTGATTTCTTTGTTTCTTTTCTATTTTTTAGTTCTTTATCAATAATATGGTGGATGAAGCTAAATGTTAACCTAATTAAGATGACCAAAGTGCACTTAGTGATATTTTTTCTTCCAACAAATATATATATATATATATATATATATATATATGACTTCCTTAAAATCATAACATACAACCATGCATACATAACATCCAACAGAATTTGATCCATGTGAATTTCTATCCAGTTTCTCTTTTTAACACAAAATCTTTATTTCTATTATTGTTATCTATTCTGATGTGATGTCCAAGCGTGTGTAACTTATTCTCGATTGCACGCGATGGATGTGAGAATATATACTTATCCTTCTCATTCCTAGGAAGTAGTAGTCAGGATATAAATGTTTTATAAAGAGAAATTTAAAAAATTTGACAATGTGGTCTAATTCTTTATCAGAAGAGTTTTTGTGATTTTTTTTAATGATATTTTAGTATTTCGAGACTAATTTATATTTAAATTTATAATACTGTTAATTAAATAACTGTAGTTCATTCATTTAGTATTAATTAGTTGTAATTTTACTAACATTTCATTATTTACCAATTTAGCTTTCATCAAATACTAAGCACGCCAATTCTTATAAATATTGGAGAGAAATATTAAAGAGAGAAATAATAATTTTATAATTCAATTTGTTCTCTAATTCTAGTCTTTCTGCCAAGTCTTAAATGATATGATAAAATTATAGAATTTTATATTTCATTATCTATCCAACATGATTGATTTTGCAGCGATCGAATTTTATTTGAAATTTAATTTTTAAAATTATTAAAATATTAATAAATTTATATATAAATTATTAACAATATAATTCTCAAAAATATTAAAGTGCCACAGAAAGAAAAAAAAACTACAATACTTTTCGTGTCAAAGAATTAAACCACTTAATTAATTTTTATACTTTTCTCTTTCATAATTTCTTACCTATAATAAATGCATATATCATATTAAATAGTTATATATTAAATATTTATATTTTAATATTATATAATCAAATTATATTTTATTATTTTAATATTAATAAATATATATCACTTATAATTAAATTTAATATATAAGTAAAAATATATACATAAAAAAAATTTCTTATCCTGAAAGCAAGACGGTAAAATGTTAAACTTTCAACACCCTCATTGAAAATTTTGTTTTAAAGTGCGAATAATATACAAAGAATATTCTGATGTGTTTCCGTACATTCCTTATTTCATGTCCCCACCATATTTCATATAAGGCGAAATCCATATTTATGATTCTCAACTTTTTGAATTAGTTTAATATTTTAATTTTAATTTAATTTATTAAATATTTATTTTTATGATAGTTTAATTTTTTAATTTATGTCTTTATTTAATAAATCTACATATATTAAATTAAAAGATGAGGATATTTAGTTATTAAAAAAATAAGATTTAAATACATGTTAAATCAAACTGCATATATATAATATTTAAATTTTTCATAATAATAATAATATACCAAGCTTATGATCGCCGTTATATATGATCATCACATGATGCATTAACTATATGGTAATGGTATAACTAAACTTAATTAGTTGTTCTTTTGGTTTATGTTGATAAAGAGATGCTGCATCCGCACACAAAATCAAAAATTGGTGAGATTTGAATCTTCCGTCCACTTGTAAAACATATCGTACTGCAATAACAATCACAAAATCAACTTCAACGAACAGATTTCTCCATTTTGCTTTTGTTTCGAGGTCTTGTAACAATTGTGCAGACTGGGTAGCTTAACCAATTTTAAACCAAAGTGTTTATAATTGCTGGAGACTTACTCAACTTTGTACCTCTGTTCCCTTTTAAGGGCTAATAGTAATGAAATTTCTTTTTAGTTAGATAAAAAGAAAATAACTAAAATTGGTATATGTTTTTATCTATACAACAAACTGATAGATAATTGACATTTATTCATTAATTTTAAAATAACAAAGTATATATGTGTTAATTATTCAATATCAAAATATAAAACACTTATATATATGTTTCACTCTTCTATTAGTTGTAGTGTATACACTAAATCTAGATAATAATATTCTAAATTGTAACTAGAAGAAAAGATGTCTAAAACTATTAATTAATGCGCATTTAATAAGAGGACTGTTGACTGAGACAAGTGTAAATTCCTAAAATGAAAGAGTCCTACTATTTATATTAGAATAATAATAAATAGGGTATAGATAGAATAGTATTATATTTTTATTCATTTCAGAAAAAAGATATATATTTATTTATAGTCTACTCATTTCAAATAATTTATCACACATAATTATCAAAATCCAATAAAAATTTATAAGATAATATTATTGTAACTGAAAAATAATATTTTTTATAGAAATAAATATTTATTGATTAATAAATATCTATTTATTGATTAAGAAATAGATATTTATTCACTTTTTTTTGAAAAATTATATTTTAATTATTTATTTATGTATTTTTATCAACATTCTTTTATGAGTCATAAATAAAAGAAAAAAAATAGTCAAGAGTTAGTGTTATATACATAAAACTCAAAAATTATTACTTATATGCATATATTAGAAGTTCTATATAAATAGGTCAAATAAATTTTTTATCTCACGCATTAAGTGAAGTTTTCATTCAGTATACTGGCTCGAATTAAGATCGAAAGGTTTTATTATTTAATCGAGATTATTAATTTACTAATTATTTTTATCAAATTTTTAATGTATACATAAAAAAGATCTTAATAAATTAAAATGTTAATTATATAATTTTTTATTTTTTATTTTATTCAAATAAAATAATATATAATATATTCCAATAGGCTATATTAAAATAATAAAAATAAAATATTAAATAATTAAATAATTTGTTAAGTTCTCTAAATATAATATACTAGATAATTGAAATTAATAAGTTAATTATAAAATTCTAAATATTCTGCATATAATTTAAAAGAAATATTTTAAATAGAGTATGAGTACATGTACGAGTAATATTGTACATGTATGAGTAATATAGTATAGTATCATACTCTATGCAATTAACCAGGGCACAACAAGAAGCTCTCATGCAAGATTCCCAGCCAATGGATGATGATCAATATGATCATATTTTCTAAGCATGTGAAGCTGTCGGCCACTCCTATTACTTTAAGTGAATTATTGCTTTGAGAGTGGAGTTGTCATTGTTACTTTAGTAATAAGAGTGTATTATTAAGCATATGAGTGTATTATTGTATGTTGTCCTATTAGGCATATGAGTGGAGTAGTGGAGTGAATTATTGTATGTTGTCCTATTAGTTATGTGAGTGAAGTGAATTATTAGGTATGATAAGTCGTCCTTATTATCTTGTAAGTGGAGGATGAGTGGGATTCCCACTTAGTCCCCTTTTGTATTCTTGTCGTGATTCTCCTCCCTATATAAGGAGAAGTTATTTTGAATAATAATAAGGCAAGTTTCCATTAAGCAATTTCTTACTCTCTCATGGCCTTCTAAACTCCTCCTCTCTATTCTCCTCGATCCAATGGCAATGAACTAATAGTTGCTACGATCTGTTTCTGGTATAACCCAAAAAGGCTAATTCGGCTATCGAAATCCAAAAGAGCATAAAGACCCCCCATGGCGAGGTGCCTCTTTGTGGTCTTAGCTTGAGGATACTCACATGCCTTGAGGTTACAGCACGAGGACTATACCATAACAGCTCTCGGCTATCTTTGTATTTAATTTTTGATACGTATGATTTTTATTTTGACATGTGTATTATTTTTGAAATATAAAATTTAAGTTTATGTATAATTTTATAATTTTTTCTATTAATTTATTGATTAATAAATTATATTTCTAATTAAATACTTACTCTAACCCTAAAACATAGCATGTTTATTACATTTAAATATTATGTTAACTAATAAATAGTTTTCCAATAAGATAATGATACTAATTCTATTTTAGAAAATAACATATTAATTATATTTTAATATTATATTAATTAATAAATTAATTTTTGAATTACACAATTATTTTAATTTTAGAAAATAATATCTTAAATTATATTTTTAATATTATTCTTTATAATAATTTTATTTTCTAATTATATAATAAATTTTTAATCTTAAAATAATAATATCAATTATATTATTAAATTATATAATACTAAAATTAATTAATAAATATTTTTAAATTAACTTTATATTATTACAATACTAAAATTTTAAAAGACTCAAAATATTTACAAATAGTTAGTTTTCTATTTCTTAAAAAATATTATAAATTAATATTAAATATTAAAAAATTTATTAAATTATATTTTATTAATTTAATTTTACGGATAGATGGGTTAGTACAGTTTGCCATCAGCCCTCAAATTCGACGGACGAGGTTTCTTCTTCATTCAGATAATAAAGTTTTTGGAGAAAATCTGAACGTCTTGGTGTCGTGGTGTAGTTGGTTATCACGTCAGTCTAACACACTGAAGGTCTCCGGTTCGAGTCCGGGCGACGCCATCCTTAACATTCAATTTTTTTTTCATATATATTAATAACTCACCTTGATTATTATGCTTTTTGCTGAATGAATGTAGGACAAATTAGACGCCTATTAAAAGAAAAAACTGGAACACTAATTTTTTGAGTCACGCATAGTTTTGGAGTCTTGGTTTTTATTACTCTTTTTTTTTTTTTTTCCAAAGGAGTCTTGGTTGGTGCATTATGCAAGAGTGCAGTATGTATTGTCCAAAGAGCTGCAAAAGCGTGCCAAGTGGACCCTCTCTGTACCCTCTGCTTGTCATGTTCTGAACATTTGATATCCAAGGGCAAACTCAGTTTTACCAAATGGTAAAGTTGGGTCTGTTAGGTTTTGATTAGTATTGGTCTTTTTGACTTATGTGAAAAAGCTATAAAATATTATCTATAAATTCCAACATATAGTTTAAATTACAAATAAAAGAATAGAATGTAAAATTTTTGCAAGTCATAAAATTATAATATAATTAACATCGGTTTAACCGATATGTATAAATGACTTTTAATTGAAATATTTTGATGAGCCAAGACTAAAAATAAAATGATTTAACTTGCTACTGTAAACTATTATGGTATTAGTTTTTATTATTTTACAATCCTCAAATCAACATATGAATGAGGCATAGTTGGTATCTACGCCAGAAATGGGCATGACAGGTAACTATTGAACTGTTGCTTATTATTACAATTGACTAAAATCTTGACCAGTCTATCGTATCCATCCACCCACTTACGGTCTGTTCACTGATACACCTCACCACTTTCTGCTCAACTTCTCTTATCCTAATGCTTTTCAGTTGCACAAAAAGAAAAGACACCTAGAACCCAAAAAAGGTCAGGTGGCAAATGGCCACCCTGCATGATGAGAAAACTGTGCATCACGCACTGGCACTGCACGTGAGAATGGTAAATCGGCATGCTGGGACTCTTCCAAAGAGCAGCAGAAGACAACAAAGTCTTATTTGTCATCAGGCTATAAACAGTATGTCCCACTTGACTGACATCTCGTGTGTTTCTGTCAACACCTGCAAAAAAACCTGACAAAGTCAGCAGACCTGTGGCTGTATTTGCTGCCTTGGTGTGCTAAAGAAGAGATTTTTATTGCTGTAAAAATCTCAAACTCGTGAGTTGGAATAGAGAGAGATCATATGCCGACCATTTTTGCATTTTCTTTTGTTTACTGTTACTAAGTTTTCTGACTTGAGATCTATAGTTTCTGCAACTTGCAGAAAGCATATTGAATCTTAGTTTGATTGGGGTTTCTTCTTTTCATCAGTGTTACTCAGTCTGTTTTGTTCTCTTCTCTGCTCTTATTGACTATTTCCATGCTCATATGCAAGAAATAATGGAGGCACAAAGTCCACCTTCAAAGATAGCCCGGCTTGCAGACTCTAGTACCTCAATTTTGTCTACATTCTCTTCTTCAGTTCTTCTCCTTTTCAATTATAGAAGTCTGAGTCTATGTCTATGTATAACATCATTCTTACTTGTTTTCTGCAAAACCTTTTCTTAGGTACCGAAAAAGGAAATTATTTGACCATGGAAAGACATGGGTCTGGGTCACCTCCAATTGGGCTAGGACTTGCACTTGGACGTAGTGGCTCGATTGATCATCATCAACATCATAGACCAATACCTGCAACTGGCTACACAAAATCATCTTCTTCTTGTGGGTTCACCATTCTTCAACTGCAAGAGCTCCAACTCCAGTCTCTTATCTACAAGTACATAGAAGCTGGATGCCCAGTCCCTTACAATCTTGTTCTCCCTATATGGAAGAGTGTTTCTAGCTCCCTTGGCAATCTCAATTCAACCTTGTATCAACTTTACCCTAGTTGTAAGTCCTTCATGAATTTCAAGTTACATATATATTATGTTTTTTTCTCCTCTTGACCTCATTACATTTTTGGGTTGTGGACTTTGAATTTGTAGCCTCACGGCCTGCCTGAACCATCATTAGAATTCTTGGAGACTAGTCTATTACTCTGTTATTAAATAATACTAAGCTAAATTGATTTTCTTTTCTCTTTTGTTTTGGTGGGGTGTGTGTATTTTAGTTATGGGAGCTAGCCAATTGCATTTGGAATATAGGAATGGGATGGACCCAGAGCCAGGAAGATGTAGAAGAACAGATGGGAAGAAATGGAGGTGCAGCAAAGAAGCTCTACCTGATCAAAAGTATTGTGAAAGACACATGCACAGAGGGCGCCAGCGTTCAAGAAAGCTTGTGGAAGCTGCTTCTCAAACTAAAACCAGTGATACTGCTACTAGTACCAATCTCTCCATTTCACTCCCTGCGAGTAGTGCAACTAGTAATGTTAATCCCTTTCCAATGTGCGGTTTCTATTTAAATACTGATCATCCTGGAGCTATTCAAAACAATTGATAAAAAATTTAAAAAATAAAAATAAAAAAGAAGAAGAGGTCCCATTTTCAAATTTCTTTTGTCAATCGAATTACATTAATGGTTAGGAGGACAGCAGACAATGAAGAGTAATAGAGAAGGAGAGCAGTATTGTTCTAAGACAGTGTTTGTAAACCATGAATTGTAACATCAAAGTTACCAAATTCACCAAATAGGGAAATTGGTATGTCGTGTTTTCAGCAGTAGAAAGAAAACGCTATTCCGGTTTGTCCATTGTTATTATTCAGTGCTGTTACTTGTTTGTTACAAGAGGATAAAAGTTTCATGGCCCCAATGTTGTGCTTTGTTTTCCTTTTCCTTTTCCTTTCCTTTTACTGCCAATATTGTTTTTCAAGGACATGACATGTTTGTTGTTCATGATTTGAATCCTCGACATTTTCTTTTACCGTAATATATATATATATATATATATATATATATATATTATATTATATAAGAGACTTGAATTACCCATTTACAAAATTTCCTTCGTAATATTGCTGGTTAAACTTTGGAAAGATGAGACCTAAATTAAACCGAGTACGGGAGACAAGAATCTTGGCGTCTGCCCTGGCGAAGGCATAAGGTATCTCATATGTAAAAAAACTACTTTAAATTTGATTGTGTAGTCTCCTAAATGGACGATCTTAGCTCTTACTTTTTCTTCTCTCTAAGACCAACAAAAGACTCTGAAAGTGCAGTCTCTTACTTCATGAGAATCTCGAATTTGAGTTTCTGCTATGGGTTTTTATTGGGCAATGCACCTGCGTTCACCTCGTTCCGTCATGTCTTGCTCGCATGAGTAGGTTGGATTCTTTTATTTTAGATATTATTTTATTTATTTATTCAATCATGAATGTCATGCACTAATATTGGATTATTTTTTTTAACTAGTCGTTAGAGAAACTAGTTTTGACGGTTGCTTGACACGTTTATACACTTATCTTTCTTTTTACTCTTTGGTTTGGTAAACCATAGTGATAGTGCCACCTACCGTCTTAACTTTTTATATACATTCACTGCTTGCAGTTTAAAAGAAACAAAGGAAAAAAGCTTTTGCTATTGTTGCCGCAGCCCTAAAAAAGCCCAATTATTAAAGAGAGACATAAAAGGATGGTCCATTTAGTTTATTTGTAATTATATTATATTAGTAAATAAAGTATCAGGATCAAATTCGTGCCTTCTCTTTTTTCTAATAGAGAATAACTTTTGTAGTATAAATAAAAAGAGAAAATTATTTGAAAGGGCTACACAGATTATTATTATTATTATTCAACAAAAAATTGTCTTATTCTCTTGGAAAACTCTGTGAGCGAGCAATCAATTCGAGTGATTGGCAGTCTTGGTGGTTGTATATAGATTTTTCGATCAAATAAAGGGATTGTCAATATTAAGTAAATTTCACATAAGATTTTTAATGAATCCGATGAAAATAAAGAATACCGCTTGGATGGAATGGTTTGGCTATTGGTTCCTGAATCTTTAATCCATCACTTGATTTTGTGTTGATTGAGGATTTGTTTATTCTTATCTAATTCACAGCTTTAGGTGCTCCGGAGGCATGTC